>NW_019723929.1:412924-504629 GCF_002891405.2 Cryptotermes secundus | reverse complement strand
GGGAGCTTTGTATCACTGTATCACACGCTCCCAATTACACAATCACACACACGTCCGGATCTTCTTTCCGCGACGGCTGCTTTACTCCAACAGTAGTCGGCTAACTGGAGAACTGTTGATAACACGCTCGGCGACTGTTACTTTATAACTCAGAACCGTCTTCGGCGATGGCCACGTTATAACTCGGCGGCTGTCACAGTACAACTGAAGTCGCCGACTGCTACAGTAGAACTCCCTGGTACCAGCTGTGCAGCTCACTTATATAGCTGCAGTGCTTGCCGGTTGCGTAATGAGTGCCACGTCACAGTAGGAAGTTGATTACGGGTACGTAGCGTTGCGCGTTACGTCACTGCGGAGGGGAGTGGCGGGGCGGGAACTCGCCTATTACCGTAGTAACGCGTTACGTTACCGCCACGTACCGCTGGGGAGGTAGGGGTGATCCATAGCTCAACATGTCACAATATTTATGTAGTAATCTTATGACATAAAAACAATTTGGGTCAGATAGCTGGGATACTCATTTCACTGAGTTATATATTTCTCCTTTTTCAGGAAGTTGGCAAACCTATGGACCTCACCAGCAACATCTATGTAATGTGAGGAGAAATTTCTTATATAATTCAGTGCTCTCACATCTGCCTTTGTGAACATATTACATACCTTCTTCTGCTGTTCACGTTGCTCCTCGGCAGCCTTCAGATTTTTAGCCAATGTACTGAGTTCCAGACTGATCACAGTAAATGAGTCCATCATTTCCCGGTTTTCATTCAGTACTAGTGTTACTTGTTTCGATTGCTCTTCACCTATTCATACACATAACATATTATTTCTATTTTTGCATCCTATTGTGTTAGAACAATGAGGTACTGGGGCCGATGACAAAACACCGAAGGAGGTTGGTTATGATTTATTAAAATTGACTAAAATTTTTACAATATATCAATGGTTTAATCGATGTTATTACTTCATTCACCACTACATGTTTTGGTTGCATGGGACCATCAACAGATGGTTTATAAACAATTAAATAAATAAAACACACCCTTATTGAATAGTAGGGTTAAATGGATACTTTTTTTTTTCAAAATAAAATGTCATAATAAATTTCATATGTTAAGTGATAAAATGTAAAAATAAATTATGATGGTTGCTTGGAGTAACCTCCCAACACTCCAACCAGCTACATCCTGGACACATCACAGCAGTCAATAACCAACCTCACAGTTCCAACAATAATTAAGAATTCTACTACATAGTAATCTACACCCATGAAAGAACTTCCATAACAAACAACTTCTAAAACACAACTGATACTCAACCACACATCCAGAACTCATTACTTCCACCAGACACCAACTACTACTTACACATATACTATTTTGTGTCTATTATACATAAGATTCTTCACCAACATAGTACAACACACCTGTTCCACCCCCTAGTGCCTATTATACATACACTACTTCAAGGAATTTCTAGAGGAATACAGAGGCACCAATAATATTAAAAACTATCAACAGATACCACAGTGCTCTTTTCACTCAACTGTACATATACACCTTCCATATGACACATGTAACCAGCACCATATTACATGTCTTCCCCCCTATTTTAAACTTTTTAACAATGTAAACAACTACTATAATCTATTTTTATATTTTATCATCTCACACTAGAAACTTACCAAGAAATTTTTTATTGTAAAAATAGATCCATTTAATCTTGCAATTCAGTAATAAATGTTTGATTTCTTAATTTTGTCACAAACCACTCGTCAATGGTCCATGGACCATGGCAGTGAGACAAATACAATTATTAAACCACTGTTATATTATATGTATTTTAATCTATAGTTTATTAAAATTAGAATCCATCCACTTCGGTGTTGTGTCAACAGCCCCAGTACTCCTGTGCATAATATATTCATAAAGCTTATGAGATACTGTGGAAAACCATGTCTGTGTTTCTGATGATGAAGTGTAACGATAAACATGACTTGTTATTTTGGGCATTGTACATGAAGACTATTTCATTCTAAGAGGTCCAACTAAATAGGGACCCTTCCTCCTTACACATAATCATAAGATTAGATCCATTTTTAAAAAATACTCTAGATGATGGACAATTTCAAAAATAGAAATAATGTTTACATTATGTAAAGATTCAAATTTAAAAATTAACAGTTGTAGTGGAAAAAGACAAAATAATTCATGAATGGACATATATGTCTTTCTTAATTATGAACATCAGTACACAATTTACTATGTGACAATCAAAACAGAACTTGCTTCAAGGCCTATGAAGTTTACTCACCGTATAGATCAACAGCTAACCTAGATATCTGTCTGATTCGCTCATCTTGCCGTGTTTCTCCTGGCTTAAGGAAGGTTTCAACTTCATTCAACAACTGTGTAGCTTCTTCTGGTAATTTCACTGTTGTAGACTTCCTTGCAATAGTGAGTAATAATTTACTACCTTCCCGGAACCATTCTTCAGCCTAAGTGCAAAGATAAAAACGACACACCATTCCATGTATATATGATGATGCATATAAATATTTCGGGAATATTATTACAAAAGTCAATGATGCAAGAAATTGTTTTTAAGCTGTTACAGTTTGTTATCTTACCTCTTCAACTAACTGGAAGTATTTTATGCTAAGATCAATGAGGCGTCGACTCTCCACAACTTGGCTGTGAAATGCAGTCCAGCGTGTCTGAAGCATCTTCAGCTCACGTTCTATGTGTTGTGAAGAGACATGCTCTGATGACAGCATCTGATTAGCTGTACTAACAAATGTCTGGATACGAAGCTGCAGCAGCTGGTAACAACAGAAATTTTGGCTGATTTACTAGAAGGAAATAGATATTTTTCAGGCACTCTATGTAGCACATGATTTCTAATTCTAGCATAGACTGCTGATCATGGGGCTCCTCTCACCCTGGGGAGAGTTACACAGTTTGTGAATTATGAGAAACAGGAGAATTACTGACATACCTCACAAACTCAATAAAGTTAGAATCTACCTGCTGCAGTATAACACCAGGTAGGCCAGTGAAAGTCAAGTGACATTACAGACGAACATTCCATGGTTAAAGAGTAAGCCTAGCAAGAAACCAGCATGAAGCAGGCAGCAAGCAGTGAGATGATATTTCCCTCCAGAACACTGGTTGATTTTTCTATGGACTACATGGCATTACATCCCAGAAGATAAACCTCTTCATAATCAATGCTGTGAGAATCTGAAATCCAACATCAATTATGTTACCTCATTACTAACCTCAATGGTTTTTTCGAAGTACACAAAAGCTAGAGATGTGGCTTTGGCACCTGCCAAAGACTCCCCATACTGGCCTCGAATAGCAGACAGCTGCGCGCTGAGGTCATTAAGAGAGGAATTAATTAAATGAAGATCTGAATCAAACTGACACAGCTGCTGGTGCTGTTCCAGTTGTATTTTGCGTTCCATCCATGCCAGCTCCCAGGCATTACGTTTCTCTTCTAGGAGAACAGTCACTCTCTGAATATCATGCTGAGCAGTGGTATGAGGCTCCTGAAGAAGTAACATAAACATTATATCTGACATCTGCTACACCCCTGGCCAGAGTGCCACAGAAGTAGAACCATAAATGCTCTTGAGTATTATTTCATGTCTAAGCTTGAATACTGAAAGTAATAATACAAATAGCTAATTCAATGTAATGCAGTGACATGCAAGGGACTTTACCTGCTGCCATATCCTTGTAATGATTTGTTCACTCTCGTTTTGAGTGAACTTGAATAACTCGAGAACAGCTTGTCGAGATGCTTCATGTTCTTTTAAGAGCAGTTCAACTTCTGAAACTGCACTTGGAAGTCTGGTGAACTGATATTGTGACTGTAAATTCTCAATTGTTTTCTCAAGCTGCAATACAGATTATATGCATATACTTAAAAGTTAAAAATAAAATTTGAGTAAAATATGAAGGAAAGAGCAATTACTGCATCAAGTGTACAGAAAAATATATATACAAAAATATCACATTTTGAGCATACAATATGAAAGAGATCTTGGCATTAGCTGGAGGTGAGTGGTCAGCTTCATGCCCCGGCCTTTACCACTGGGGAAAGAGCCCCCAGTACCCACTGGACTGGAGGTTGGGTGGACCCCAGATCTGGTCTGGACAGTTTGGAGAAGAGAAAATTCTTGACCTTATTGGGACTCGAACTCCAACACCCCAGTCATCCAGGATGTAGCCAGTTGCTATACCTACTGAGCTATCCCGGCTTCTTTTACATATACTACCACTGTCAATAAGTTCGTGGAATGGCCGCAAAGCGTCGTATGGGAATTTACTGTCAATATATTTCAGCAATGTTTTCGACAGATATATCAACGTTGGCAGACCACGAACTTAATAGCTCTACCACGTGCGTGTGTGTGTGTGTGTATATATATATATATATAGAGAGAGAGAGAGAGAGAGAGATTATATTTTACAATAAAAGTTGTGTTTGAATGGATTTCATGCTTTATATACATTTAATTAATAAAAGAGGAATGCATCCATTCATTTTATGTATAAGTTAAATATGTTATAACTTGTTTGCAATTGTTATGATGAACTTTATGCCTCAGAATGATTGGATCTTGTAAGTACTAACATATCTGTGCTACTAACAGATGTGTTTGTAACATGTCATTATACAAATATCAAAATGATTCATCAATTGCTACCACCACATGAAAACAAACAATAAGCACCATACACTGAATGATGCAACTGCTGTTCCATCTCACAAGTCTGCACATCAGCCACACTCATATTCTTGATGGCAAACTTAAATGCATCAAGATGAGAAAGTCCCAACTGCTATGGAGTTCATGGCATGTTTTACAGAATTATCCATTTAATATCTACAGAGAGATATATCTTATGAACATGCAGTCAGGTGGAACTGGTTGCTCCTCCTATCAATTTGAGCTGACCCACAATACATTTCACTTCACATCTGTGCTATCTAGAAAGGTCAATGCATAACATTCACAACTGTCAAGGGCAGTCATATGAATGGACACACATAAATCACTAAGAAATATTACAAAGACCAAACACTATTTCTTTCAAACTCGAGAACAGAGGTGTACGAAAGGATAAGAACTGACACATTACAGAGAGATTAGTAACTGATTCTCCACCACAGAGGCATCATAAACAAAAAATTCAAGATCTGAAAATTTACAGTTTAAATAATCAACAGCTTTAGATGATCTGGGCATAAAAAGGCTAATAAGACAGAAAATCCTCAAGAGAGGAATGGAATGATAAACATGAGAGACTGCCAGTCAAGATTCTGATCAACTGATCATAAAAGAGAAGTGACAGATTGAAAAGGAGACTGCAATATGCCCTGAATCTGGAAATGTGAAAGCATGAACTCAGGGTAAATTTCATGCAGTTTCATCTGGCATATGCAATGTGATGAGAGTTCTGAGGTAAGAATATGGGGGAGGGGGAATGAATGGACAACACAAAATTTATAAATTGGTAAGATAAACATATTTTAATAAATTTTAAATGTGTTGGCAAGTCGTACGGAACTGGCAAACATTATCATTAAGGACACAAGAAAAACGCAAGACACAATCTTCTTTCTTCCAAGTTTAATCTTTACTCTAACCAACAAGGGATGGGGATGTAAAGAAAACTTCAGGAACCATGGAATCATTCTGTGTACACTGTGTAAGCCTCTTATAATCATATAACTCCGCTCCTATAATGACTGCAATATCCTTAAGAAATTCCAGGCAAGGGGAATAATTTTGCCTTTAGCAAAGCAAGATCTACTCTCCTGACTTCATATTTTCCAAACTGAGAAAATGTGCTAATTCCATAATGCTGTCTACAGTTGAAGCATTTCTGACTTATAGTTTTATTCATCTTCTGTACACCAATATACAAACAACTGCCTGACAGTGACAAGTAACATGTTTGTGTTACTGACCAACCAAGTTAACATTTGTTACAAGCGGGTATGAATATGTACTTAGAAACCTTTAAATTATAATGCTTCAAATAGCTGCAGAAGTCTTAAAATTATTTAAGAGGAGAAGACCAAATGAACTTATGGTCTAGAATCGCAAAATTAAGTCTTGTAGTTATATAAGGCATAAAATGATATCCATTTGGAAGTAAATTTAGGATTTTTAAAAATTTCAGTTACTCCATAAATTTCCTAACTATAGTCACTACTTAATTTCTTGGGAAGACCAGCATTCATTTTCACTTTCATAACCATTTCTGATTCATAATTTCATGTTCTTGAAAAAGTCTGGCCTACTTTATTTTTAAGGTCCTGTGCAATAGTTCCACAGACAATTCAGAAAGCACATTATCTTGTGTCATTTACTCAGGTCATAAGAGCTCTGTCTATGATATTTTAAAATTATAAGGCACACTTACTTCAGCCAAGTTCTTGAAGAAAGAGATCAACATTTGCAGCAGTATCTGATAGTCTGTTATAATAACTTGTAATTTGTTGTGTAATTCCATTAATCTAGCCACAATTGCTTCTTTCTGTCCATGAGTATCTCCTGAAAATATATTATTATTACTATCAGCATTAGCATTAGCATTAGCAACAGTTACAACTGACTCTCTGATGAGTATGAATGCAGTGGTACAGTAATGTCAAGAGTGAAGCATGGGGTATTATCATGCCCACAGTTTTCCATTTTCCATGTTCTGTACAGTGTGAACATGCTGCAAAGCCACATATGCTGCCTAAGTATAACTGTACCTGCATATTTTTCACTTTCCATGTCCTGGAGTTTGTAAACATACTGAAAATCTTTACTTTGTTATGGAAAAGAAGCTACTGAAACTTACTGTACACAAACAAAACTGACTCTGAAGCATGTGTGGCTCTTTAAAACTTATTCTTAAAATAGAGATATTTCACAATTAGTGCTGCTGTCCAGATAAAATTCTGTATTGACTGCAATATAAGGGAAACTTGAATTCAGGGTCACATGAGAAAGAAAAAATAAAAAATAATAAATTATTGATAAATAACAACGTAGAAATGTTTTCAGCTTCAGAGCCAGTTTTAGCAGAAATCTAAATAAAATCTAAGAAAAAAGAATATGTACACTCACCTCTCTGCGCAAGATTTTCTGTAGCCTTAATTCTTAGTTCAATTTCTGCCTGAGCTCTCCTAACTTCTGGCAAGACAATCTGCAGTTTCTCTTCTAATTCTCTGGCAATTGCTTTTGAAGATTTTGTGTCGCTTGTCAGCACCGGGTATAACTGTTCATCCAGTTTGGATACCCAGTCAACAGTCTAGAACATATATGTAGTTTTAAGTCTGGATATTCTTTTATCTTTCTTTTTCCCAGCGATAAGAAGGGCTTTTAGAGTCTTGCCTGATCCAGCCAGAGCCTAGGCCAAGTCTCAAAGTATGTTGCCATACTCAGCTAGTAAAAGTAAGAGCTGTCCTTGTGCTTAGCTAATTAAGCTCATGCCATGAAGGCATATGGGGGCTGGACGTACAGAACCACATTTTCTTGACTGGAGATGAGCGGTCAACTTTACGGCCCTGACACTTTACCCCCAAGGAGAAGCCCTGATACCCATTGGATTGGACTTTGGGTGGACCCCAGAGCTGGTCTGGATAACATGGAGAAGAGAAAATTCTTGACCCTACTGGGACTTGAACTCCGACCCGTCATCAAGCTTGTAGCTAGTCAGTATACTGACTGCACTATCTCAGCTCTATACTCAACTAGTACCAGACTTTGTTTCAGATAAATTCAATACAGATCTGCAGCACATTAGGATCAACATTGGCCACTGTTCTCATACCTCACACCTTTGTGGTAATTAAATAATATCTTTGGAGAAATAACAGAGTCAAGAATTTAAATGCTTGAAGTCCCAAGGCCCATGACAGCTTAAAACTTTATGTTTAGCAAATATACCATCAAATGAGCACCAGAACTAGCCTGAGTCCATTCAGACTTACCCGAGTGCTTTCAGTGACATTCATCTCCCACTGCACTTTGAACTCTCTCTCAACTGTGATGTTCATCTGCCATGTCTGCCATGAGTCTGAGATCAGAAACTGCCGGTTGCCGAAGTGTTCTAAGAGAGTCTCCACACATAAGCTTGCACGCTTGATATCTAGATATGGGTCCCCGACCTGGAAAAGAAATAGAAATTGGAGCATGGCCAGGGTTCCAAATTAGACTCCCATAAACATAACCATCCATGTGGAATTTACTTTCACAGCAGACTTGACAGTTGCAAGGAATTAAATACCAAACCACATTTTCCTCTGGTTCCATATCAAATTTAGCATATATTTCTGATGGCCCTAGTCTAATATATTTTTTGATAAATTACCCAATTCCTTTACTTTATAACAATGTTTGATATTACAGATAATTTCTTTTTAATTTGCTCAGTGGGGGGTGGAGTCCAACTGGGTCTACTCGGCACAGCAGCCACTGATTGGCCTATTGTAGCCTGCCCCAGGTGATTATGATGATGGAGAATTTTGGTGGAATGAAAATTGGCACGGGAAACTGAAGTACTTGGAGAAAACCTGCTACAGTGCCACTCTGTCCACCACAAATCCCACTTGACCAGACCCGGGATTGAACCCGGGCCGCCGCAGTGGGAAGCTAGCGACTAACCGCTCGAGCTATGGCATGGCCACCACTACTTAGTCTAGATATTGACACTGTCACAAAATAACCCACATAGTTTTCGCCATTAATTCTTGCTAAAAAGTAATAAATATACACTGTTTAGAAATAGTAGTGTATACAGAACCACGTATAAATGTAATCAACTAACATACCTTTGAGGCATCTTCAGTGAAATTCTTTCCAACATTTGTAAGCTGGCTGTAGAGTTGCTGGATTGACAACCACTTCTGTTCAACGTGCCTGATTGTGTCTTCACTAACACCATCAGAGCTTTTCTTAAACTCTTCTTCTGCAGCATCAAATTCATTGGCCAACTGCACTGCTAGTGAGTGGAATTTTACATAAATGACAGCCAGGTCAATTCTTGATTCAAGCAAAGATTTGAGATTCAACCAATGAGAGTGAAGAGCATCCACCTTCTGATCCACATCTTCTCGTTGTTCATCATCCAAGAATTCCAGAATAGGAGGAAGGGTTAAGAGAAGTGTGTTGATTTCTACTCCCTTTTTCTGTTTAAAAAATTGGAAAAGCATAGTTTATGTGGCAGTTGCTGTATACTCTAATATGAAGAGTTTTATATTTAGACCATAAAAACTATTATGCATATTGACTTACTTGTAAGTCATTTAGTAGCTGGTGATGTAATTCTAGAAAGTCTTTTGCCATTGCGAGAACACTTCCCATATCCTGGTGACCTTGTAAAAATGCCTCAGCAATGCTCACAAGCCATGAAAATAACTGCAAATCAAACAAATGGGTATGATTTATGGAAATTCTGGAGTTTTTAGGTAGTCTTTAAAGAAAGAAAGAAGAAAAGAAAGAAATGCACCTTGTGTTTAGATATGTTTGTGTGCCCATCTGTGACACAGTATCATGTCCTAAAGCACTGGAAAGATCTTTTTTTTTTAATTCAATACTGGAGACATTCAGAAAGAGCTACTGGGAAATTAAGTTTTAGCCAATTTGCTCTATAAGGAATCCTGCTTTACATATGGTCAAAAGTGAGCGTTTTCATGCATATCCTAAACCACTACATTTTGGTGAAATTCAGTATTACAGATGTATGTATAATGACAGTCATCTATTTGGATTTTTTGCTGCTGTAACTAACTAAAAAGCTTACTTCATGCAAGGTCATAAACAAAATCCATATCATAAACTGCTATTTGAATTTTAATGAAATATGATATAACATGTTTGCATTAGTTAGTCAAATCCAACTTAAAAACGGCCAAAAATAGTCTTATTCACATATTCCATATACTGTTCCACAGACACCGTGATAGACTGATACTATGCACTATTATGCCATTAAAATATGAATGCTGTTCATCTGATCTAATATATTTTGTGCTGAAGAAATACTGGTTATAAATTTGCAGCATGTAAACTTAAACTGCAAAGAACACTGAAGGGAATTCTGTCTCCTGCATTATGAAGTATGCTCTTTCTAGTCTTCTTGTAACTAATGTCATTTTCCTTCTTAAAATTAAAAACCAAACTGTACTTTTCAATTTCTTTTACTAACGTATCCGTCAATAATCCAACTTTAAAAAGACATTAGGAATATGCTGTTCACTAAAACTGCATTTTAATACTATGACAGTTCAAAGCCATATGCCTTTATGTAGTACAGTAATGTCTTTTTAAAGTTGTATTATTGACCGATACATTAGTAAAAAAATAGGATGATGCCTGAATACAATGGGATGCTGAAATATAGTGTACTTTTCAAATCCAATGAAGCTACTCATATTTCAAAATTTATTAGCACACATCGTAAACTCAATGTCAAATAACTCAACTGATGGAAATTATGTACAAAAAAAGTTAATAAAACCAATGCTAATCTGTAACTGCACATTATTCTGCAGACCAAATTCCAGACAAGGAAGTATCAAATGTAGGACAAGAGCCTATATATAAACATTTCTTGCACAATTTACTGTTTTTAAAGAAATGTGTTTATTTATATTGAAACAATTCAACTGAAGTTAAAAAATTATATAGATCATGTAAAGAATGAATAGTTTCTTAATTCCACTTGGATTGTAGTCTTCTGGGTTATGACACATCTTATACACAGTTATCAGTGTTCTGGAAAATCATGTTACTTTTGTCTTCAAGGTATAAGGGGGCTCCTCCAAAATGTTAGTAACCACCTATGAAACTATATGGTGTAAAAACCCAAAAGACTGAGTTTAATAGTTCACTGCCTTGAAAACGTTTAGTAAATTATTTCCAGTTCCATGCTTTCTCTGTTGTTTGACACCTTCCTTTTAGCAAAACAGAATTTAGTAAGAAATTCACCGTTTTGTTTGGGTACAATGGAACTACCATCATGTCACATTATTAGTTGCTAATATAAACAATCTTTTAATTCAGGTTGCAACTATGATGTTAATTTGTAAATGAGAAGTACTGAAATCAAAGTCTTCTGTTTCCATTATATTTCAGTTATGAAAGTCTCAATGGAGGCTGGTTATCTGAACTATGGCGAATGACACATTCTCCTCTTTAAAAAGTAGTGGTACCTAAAAACAGTGTCACAATCTTATTTTGTTAATTACTGTTTCCTGTGGATCATCTGCTCATGTTATATTTTGCAAAACTCCAAACACAATGTAGTAGGACTATAGTAACAGAAATTCACCATCAACTTCAAGGGTAGGCCCAATGGCATCTGTTACCATTACAATCATCTTTGTACGATAATTTATTTATATCGGTCTTCCAAAATTCCCCTTTTCACATGGATCAGAATTCATAATTGTCCTTCAGATTTTAATCAATAACAGCAACTGGGCTTTCTTTACAAATTTGGGAAATTTATATAAGTTGATAAATCCTGAGTCTAACGAATTATGTTATGTTCAGAACTCTACCTTGAATACAAAGTCCAAATTAAAATAGGAACCCTACAGTTGTGTTAGATGTGGCAGCAAGAAATGTATAACTCCTAAGACAGAAATGAAGCACAAGCAGAATCTTATTGTCTGAAACAATTTAATGGGGGCATGCGGTAGCATAGTTGGTCGAGGTACTATCCTACAAGCTGGAAGGTCGTGGGATTGAATCCAGATGAGATGGCTTTTTTTTCTAATTTACCTCATCCTTCCAGCCGCACTATGGCCCTGGAGTTGACTCAGCCTTTAACAGAAATGAGTACCAGGAATAGGAATATTCTTGGGGGGTAAAGGTCGGTCAGTGCGTAAGGCTGACAACCTTACTGCCATCTATGAGCCGACTGTCTAGAAAATGTGGGTACCTCAACATCTCACAACCCTATAGGCCTTCACGGCCTGTTACAGGGATACCTTTACTTGTTTTTACTGTAAACAATTTAACAGATGAGGCAAAAGAAATTAAATAATAAAAAATAAGTTTCAACAGATGAAAAGTCCATTCTACAGACTTCCAATTAAAATAGACAGGTTATGCAATTAAAACGCAACACTATCCTCTGCACAAAAATATGAACACAGACATGCATTATATCACGACTACTAGTAATGAGTATAACAACACAATTTTCACTTCAAACTTGAATGAATCATGCTGTTCACTGAGTCCAAATTCTTATGTATGTCCTTTTGCATTTTAAGGTGATGAAGCCACTTCTGACACATTTCTTGTAAAACAAATTACAAATAATTTTACTGAATTTAATCATTAATGCACACACAACTTAAAAGTTGTTTTACTGTGCTGAAACATTCTGTAAATGAAATGAACTAGGACCAATACTGAATCTTGCAAGAAGTGTGCATCAAAGAAACACATGAAATATACATACAAAGACTATAATTTTCCTATGGCGGTTTGCAATTTTTACCATTCTGTGAACTTCAGATATTATTTCTTGTAGCTGTTCTCTTTTCTCCTGTAACATGAATAATTTACTGGAGAATATCTGTGTTAATCCTGCAAGTGGGTTTAATAATTACTGAAGTGGCAGATTATACCAATTTACTTGAACTGGTGAATTTCAAATGGCAAAATACACTCTACATTACCACAACTCACTTCATTTTGTTTCTCAAGAAATGCAGTGAAGGCCTGAGATAAGCGTATATTCTCTTCCCTGTGAGCTGTACACAATTCACCAAGATGGATTTTACGGTTTTCTATTTCCTCCACAGTGTTCTTGACTCCCTGAACAAATAAATCAGCATCTGGTTACAAAGATCATTTATACTCTCTACATTTTTTTCTTTCTTCCATTCACTTTTCTCATATACAGTAATTCAGTTTGGTGACTGATCAAACTATCTTCAGAGTGTGTCACCTAGCTATAGCTTTCCCAGACTACTGGATGTTTTCGCATTGTGGTCTTCTGGGTTATGATGCCCTGAAAAGGTGGAAATATGTTCTTCCAGTTGACAAACATCTATCGTCCTCTATGGCACAATAACCCCAAACACCACAGGTTAAGTTCTTCTTGTAAAACTCCTATAGTCAATGGCCTCTCAGACCATGATTCCCAATTCCTTAGAGTAAACAATGTTACTACAAAAGTAAATTTAATGCCCTTGAAACAGAGAACCAGCTGGCATGGATGCTATGGAAAAGAGAAAAACCCTTTGCCCTTCACAGGAACCAAACACCAGTTGTCCAGCGAACAGCCTAGTTGCCATACCAACTGGACTGTGGTCTTTGACTGCAACATATATATGTATATACGAGTAGTACACATACACACACATGCACACATTGTTGATGGTTACTTGGAGACTCAGTTCCAAACAGTAACTACGTGTACATTTACCTCTATTCCAGGTGACCCTCTACAGACAGTTTCAAGGAGGGAGTAGCCCTCCTGCAAGGGAGCTGAAGTCATCTCATCTAATGACTTTGAAACTTGGGAATGGAGTTGAATAAGCTGTAGTGAAGAAGCTGATAGCTTTGTCGTTGTTAACTGGACTTCGAGCTGATCCAGTTTCGTCAGTGCCTAAGATAAAAGCATTACTACTATATTAACCATCTGGTACCTCATTCACAAGGAACTCATAAAGTATATGTTAGTTGTTAAAACTGTGTGAGAAGAACTTATATCCAGATAATGATATTTAAAGCTCATTCACTAATGGAGCTGAACCCTTCTTGAGAAGCAGCCAACTGTGCAGCTACTAAAGAACTTCCCAGCATTTTATGGAACCTGAAGATTCATAACCATGTTCACAAGAGACTTCCACTGGTACCTATCCTGAGCCAGATAATGTAATGAATGAATGTATGAGGGGTAGGCCTTCTCGGCCCTTGCACCATGAACTACAGTGGTCTATTGTGCTTCAGATAATGTAAAGCTAACAACTTAAATTTACTTCCTTTACTGTTCTAGTCCAACAATCTAAATATTTCAACTTACAGTGTGAGCAGAGCGGAAGAATCCAATGGCACGAGTTAACAGTAATTCCCTCTGTTCAAGCGCATCCAAATATTCAGTACTCAAGTTCAGAACACTGTAGGCTTGGGCAGTGGCTTGTTCTGCTGCAAAGTGTCCTGATGCTACCAGTTGCTCTGTTGCCTTCGTTACCTTAAGGGCTCGATCTTGCAGCTCCTAAAAATTGAGTATATCGATATAACGTCAGTTTCAAGCACACAAAACAGTAATAAACTGATATGAATTATACACTCTAATCATCTGATGATAGTGAGATTTAGAAATTGTGACCTAAACACAGATGTTATCCATTCTTTCCCAACTTCTGTCCCTATTTCTTCACAAAGCAGTGATAACTAATCATGCTGCAGTAATGCATCATGAAAATACTGTGATATATAGGCGTTTCTAGGACAAAAGTGGGCAAACATGTTTCCATGGAAATATAATTTTTGGACACAAACCAGCTCATTCATGTGAAAACAGTAAGTGTGTCGATAGATACGCGAATGGAAGGTGTAGACTCTTAGAAACCAGGTCATTGCTGCAGAAGCAAGAAACATGTCCATGGATATGAGCATGCAACAAACATCTCCTAGTATACTGCTAGACTACATAAGTGGCCATTCAGATAAAAAAGCAATCATTCATAATTCATTCGTAAGTCAGCCATAGTTCACAGCAGTTGCAGTAGAATGGTGAACCAAGAAGTAAGTCACTCAAGCCAAGTCAGTCACAGTGGAAGAAAGACTAGAAAAGAAGACGAGAATGGAGCGAGTCCTCGGCAGTCAAGGAAGAAGGGTTCAGCTGAAGATTCACTGTGAGGTATTGTAACTGATTGCGATTATGAGTGATTGTACAAGAAGGTGCTAATAAATCCAATCCAAAACCCTGTATTATTAGCCACAAAGCCATAAACACATGACATATTGAAAGCAGATGTTTTCCTTCGTTGTAGACATTACATTTTCAAAGCCTGATTAATTTATTTATTGGGATGGCTGAAGGGATATTTAGTACTGTACCAACGGTTCAGTTTATGCCCTTTATCATTTGGGGTGATTCATATGACACTTCAAATGTTATAAGCATTCTAGGGGTTTTAAGCACTGCAACGAGTCATAACCAGTAAATTTGAAGTGATATTAGTGAAATCAGCTAGCATTTGTATTAGATTACTATTAAGGAATTTAACTGCAGTGACTGAGGAAAATCACAAAGAACACATGTAACAGAGTCAGTTTCTAGGCTGGATGCAAATCAGTTGCTGCCAGTGCCTGCTGCTTATCCCACACAAGTTATTTACATAAAATCTATGAGTCCACAATCTTTCACTCAGTCTCCAAATGGCGTTTAAATGAACTGCTTGACAAAATTACAGAAAGTATAAATCAGGTAGTCAGGTCACACTTCGACAGACATCAGATGCTACTGCTGCTATTATTGGGTCATTCAGATGGGAAAATACCAGAACAGTACTTGTCCATGACAGGAGAGTGTGATGAAGATGTTACCTATCCTCATACCAGTAACAGCCTGTCTAATACTGTACAGGCTTTAAGGTGCGGCCGCACAGAGCGCTATGCTATGTTCGCTATGTATGCTATGTTCACTGCACCGCGTGGCCACACAGAAAGCTATGTTTGGTACGAAACTGCTCAGTCTTGAAGGAGATGTTGGCCGATAGTGTGCTCTGGGGGGGGCAGCGATGATTCCGACGATGAGCTTTTGCTGTTACTTTCCTTGTGTAAACACAAAAGGAAGTGGGTGCATGGCGTGAACTTAAGAAGAACAAAGTCTGGTGAATTTCATCATCTGATAAAGCAGTTACGTGAAGATGAAGTTAAATTTAAAGAATATTTCCGAATGAATGGGGTTGACGAAAATATTTTAAGTTCTCCACTTATAGATAAAAGAACAATGTTTGTACATTACCTGGTGTATTCAATTCTCCAGAAATCATGTACCAGGCATTATCCCGCATGTTCTGGTTCTGATATTCTTCTAACCCTTTGTTCCACAAACATGGATACTCCCTTACTTCTTCAATTAATTCCTCCAGTGTCATTTTCATCTAAGTGAATACTGCACTGAATGATACGTAACACATGTTGTAATTAGAGTGGGGAAATTACTGAGGCACGCAACTTACACCTGGAAGTGAGCCCAGTGCACATGCCCGTCCAGAGCGACGTTTTAAAAATATAGCCCAGAATCAAACACGCAGCTAAGATAGCGAACATAGCGTACATAGCATACGGAAGTCTGTGTGGCCAGTCACATTGGTGTCGCGTACATAGCGCTGTGTGGCCGCACCTTTATACAGACCTTATACAGGCAGTAGCCATAACTATGCACAATCCTAAGAATACTTAACAAATAAGAAGCAACACTGTGGAGTTGAACCTCCTGGTTTGTGCAGTGCTAACGATTCTGATGATATTCATAGCCCTGTCCATTATGAATGGAAAAGAAGAAAAAAAAATGAACTTTGCATTCAAGGTTACTTGATAAGAACTATATGCTTTGCAACACTTACTGCAGACCTTTGTAGCAGACTAATAACAGCAAAAGTCAATCAAGCTTAAAGAAATGGAAGTCACACTTCATATTTACCAAAAATGCACATTTAAATTTGGCAAAACAAAACAAGCAACTTATTCAGTCAACATAATGGTTAGTAAAGTTTGACTTGGTTGAAGAAGGTTGAACAAAGCTGTAACTTGTACTATAATACTCTGATAATACCATTACCACATTACTACGGGCCACCAGTCTTCTACAGGCGACAAAAATATGGCAGAATAGCCACTGCATCCACTACAGAAGATATTATATTATTTAAAATTAGTTTATGTTAGGTCTGGTTCCATATGGGCATGAAACTTGGTCTCTGACATTAAGGAAGGAACATAAGACTGAGGGTGTTTGAGAACAGGTAGCTAAGGAGAATATTTGGATCAAAGAGAGATGAAGTGATGGGAGGTTGGAGAAAACTACATAATGAGGAGCTGCATAATGTGTACTCTTCTCCAACTATAATGAGAATGATCAAGTCAAGGAGGATGAGACGGGGAGGGTATGTAAGACAAATGGGGGTGAAGGGAATGCATGTACCATATTGGTGTGAAAGTCAGAAGGAAAGAAACTACTAGGAAGACCATGACGTAGGTGGGTGGACAATATTAAAATGGTTCTTAGAGAGCTAAGATGGGATGGTATGGACTGGATCGATCTGGCTGAGGATAAGGATCAGTGGAGGGCTCTTGTGAGCGTGGTAATGAGCCTTTGGGTTCCATAAAATGCTGGGAAGTTCTTAAGTAGCTGCACAATTGGCGGCTTCTCAAGAAGGGATCAGCTCTGTGAGTGAGTGAGTTATGTTAGGTCAGTTTTAGATCAGTATAACCCGTTTAGTACATATGAATATGGTTTCCAGGTAGGTACATAGCTGCAAGAACCATATTTTCTGAATCACAACATTCTATTTACTCTCTGACAAATTCTGTTCAAAAGTGTCTACATATTACAGCTTGAAGACATAACAGAATACCTCATTCTGCAAGGTGTGTACTACTTAGAACAGCGGTTCTCAACCTCTGTGAGACCACGGCCCACTAAATACTTTTTTATAAGACGAGGGCTCAGTTGTTGAGAAACACTGACCTAGAACATCAGTTCTGTCAGAGTTTGACTGTGATGAAGCCTGGGAAAATCAAGTAGGAATGTGACAACAGATTTAGTGATGTGTAGACATTCATTCAGTTGATCCTATGCTGAGATTTGCACATGTACCCATGCAGATTAAGTGTAGTGTTCCTGATCGGCAACATACTTGGTTTCCCAGCCAGGATTAAACACCAAAGAGCACAAAACATGTGGTTTTCAGATAAGGCAAACAAAATCATTAACAAAGAACAATATAAACATCCCTAGGCTGTGGGAAATTTGCATGTATTCACTGAAAATGTTCACTACGCATCCAAGATTACAGAGTGGCTGTCATACCAAATCATGGGCTAATCAAACCACTTTCTTTTGACAAGACTGTGAATTCTGACAGTACCTGTACATAATGTATGATAGTTCTATGACTCAACTTGCTGCAGCTGGTTTACTGAAAAACACATAATGCAGACTGGGTCTACAAAATTTACAGTGAATATTGTCATGAATCCTTTGACCCCACAAGTGATTTCTGGACAGTATCCTAATCATCATGCATATGGAGAAATCTGGCCATCCAACAGCCAGCATATTAGTTCCTTTAACATCTCTCTTTGGAGATGCATTAAAAAACTATTTCCAAATATACCAGACTCAGTGGCAGAGCTCAAGGCTATGGTTCCCTTTTCTGAGAGATTATGGGCGATATGAGCTTCCCATGCATGTGTCCTTGGGAAGTTTCATTACAGAACCATAACCACATGAACATGCATGTCACTAAACACAAGATCTCCACACGCTATGATAAGAAGAGTATTTGTGCACATTTTAAATATATGATAATTTCATATGTTGATGTATATGAACCTAACATTCAGCTAACTACAAAGAAATTACTGCATTTACCTTTGCTTCTGGTAACAGCTTCTTATGTTCATGCAGTAAAAGCTCAGCACTGGCTGATGAATTACCCAGCTGATCACTAACACTTGTTACAGCTTCCTTACGAATTATCAGTATTTCTTCCAGTCCTTTTAAATCACTGGCAAGCAATGCCAGAGCCAGACACTGTTCCAGGTGTGTTTTACGACTTTGCCAAGCAATCTCCAGCAGTTTTCGACGGTCATGAAGATTTTCTAACCAGTGTTCAACCTGAGACACAGCTGAAAGACAAATATAATAGTCAGGGTTGAATCCATTGTTTTTCAATAACAACTTTTGAAGCACTATTACTCTGCTCTATCTACAAGCATATTCATATATAATTCCCAATCTGAACAGAGAAGCTGGACTCCTCTCAAACAAAACTTCACAAAAACACAAAGCTTCAAGTAGCGCTGTATTTTTATCCAGTCAAGTTTCAATTCAATCAAGATATGTTTCAAAAAATTTTAATCAGCATCAGTGACATATGAAACAAGCTATAACTAAATATGAGTACAAGTAACATACAAGTAAACTTCCAGAAAAAGAAAACAAAACTTTAAATGAATAATTACTGTGGAATTTAACATACAGCACATGGTATAAATATTAAGGTTAGATGAATACAGTAGCCTTGAAATTGCTTGATTCTCATGTTGTATGAGGATTCACTCAGGTGTCTACCTTGTTCTGCAGATGTCTTAATATGGTCCGGCCTAGAATCCAGTGTTCCCTCAGTGGATAGTTCCCTCAGCTTTTCCAGAAGTAGCTTGCCATCTTGCAATGAAGCCATCAGAGATTCAAGCATCAGTCTTTTCAAATCATGCAGTTTTGTGAGTAGCTGCTTCACAGCATCTATCTCCACTGGCAAGGCAGGGTCCTGACAAGCAATCTCCAATGCTCTCATTCTATCAACACAGTCCTCAGCTCGCCTGTGCAGTACGATAATTAGGTTATGTCAATTACAATCAGAAATAAGTTTTAAGACTTTCCTCTGCAGTAACACAAGAGAATTACAAACTTCGTGAATAGACTACAGCACTGTAGAAAGACATGTTAAAATGTGTTCTAACAGGATTCCCTAACAAATGAAAAATTAATGACTACTGTAAAGACAACTACTTAGTAGAATTTCAGAAAATATGGAAAGATATGAAAAGTAATACTCATAACAAAGATTTTCCTTCTGGAAGTATACACAGGTACAGCATACCAAGACCTTTCCTTAGCAATTTCACCCACCAAAAAAACGTTGCAAAAAATGGAACATGGATAAAATAAGGATACAATTTTCGAACTTTCAGCTTATCCATTTTGACAGAAAATACCATTCCCCTTTCTACATCTGCATACTGGAAACTTTCCTTCTAAAATAATAATTGGCTGCTTGTATAAGGTCTGCTGGGCCTAATACTGGCAATGATGACAAAAATGAAAACCAAGGGACACTTACCTTTATGAGTATGAGTGTTTTAAAATAAATACAACTTCCTTAAATGAAATCACTATTTTCATACAATGGGACATCACACTGTGAATATTATAACCAGGACTTGACAATTTCCTTTGGATCTAGAAGTCAACCCCAAAACTTTGGATAAAGGAAGACTTTTTGATCTCATGATTTTATGTTCTAAAAGCATGGAATGGTAAAATAAGATAAAGAGTAAAGTAAAGTAAAATGAAATAAACAAAATAATCTAACAGGACACTAATACATGTTAGATAGTTGTTAGTTATTAGAAAGGGTGGGTTTCCCCATGCACTTAGACCTGTAGTGGTCCACTGTGCTTCCCTCTATGATTTCTACCAGCCTCTATATCCTACCGGTATTGGTGCTTACCATCAGTCCCACCCAGCCAGCGAGACCGGCTCTACTAGCTGAGAAGTATCTATAATGCTTCCCCCATCTACCAGAGGTATTAGTGACTGCTGTTGGGCGGCAAACGTCCGCAATTTTGCTCAGTGACCTCCTTTGGAGGTATGCGGTTCTTTTGCATGCCGTAAAGCTACGACATGGGACCCATGGCTTAAAATCCCTCCCGGAGGACTTGTTCCCTGAATTTTTCCGCCCTTAAAAATTCAACGACCTCCACTGGGTATTTCAACCCGCGTACTACGAGTCATGAGGTGGGAACGTTACCTCTAGACTACAGAGGCCGCTTAATACATGTTATAAAATTATATTTAATATACAAAAATCACAGACAAGAACGTTAGGCAAATTTGAGTCACACAAGATAATATTAATGAAAATGACAAACAAATATACCATCCACTCCCACTACTTATCATGTGATTTCTTGTGGCCCTGCATAGGCCTTTCTATTTTGGTACTGGTCCACAACTGGGCTATTCAGTTTGATCATCAGCAAGTCACTTAACATTCATCTTGCGTTGATGATCTGAATTTATTTCTAACAAGGTTCAATAGACAAACCCTCTTGCAAACATTCATTTGAGGCTTTAGCACAGACACTATAGACAATAACATTTCTAAAACTCTAAACATTTCATTATTAGCCAATGCTTAATGCGATAGCTTTTCCTTTCCCAAGAAATCCAAATTCATAATTCCCAGTCCTGAGGGCTTAATATATTTATAGTAGGCCCTACATGCTTGGTGCAGGAAATTTGTTTCTGGAAATTCTGGGTCACTGCTACCTCAGAGACACCATAATATTATAGGGCACGCCCTGTTAGTGAGGCAAAACTGATTCATGTTTTCCGTGTTGCCCACATGCTGATTCAAGTTTACTTTCTCAGACCGGTCAGACAACCTAGCAGTAATATTCAGCCCTTGTAGTTGTGAATCTTAAAAGAATGTTGCTGAATGATGAGGTAAACCATGGTATTGCACATAACATATTAGAGTTAGCAACCAATCACAAAGACACCATTTACCTCTGATATGCAACATTGAGATCAAGGATGAGTTTTCTTTGTTCCAAATGTGAGTTCACATCTTTCCAAGCCAGACCTAGAGATTCAGCCATCGCAGCATAAACTTCAGCCCGAGGTTTCTGTGTAGAGATCAGTTGGTCTGCTTGGCGAAGAAGCTCTTCTACTGGACTTTGCTTGCTCTGAAATTACGGTAAAATTCAGACTCTCATGTCTTTCAAATCCGTATTAGATTCATAGGACTATTTTGTGTACAAAGGCGAAATATTTTCCATGACTACGACTGCATTCCATACAAACACTTGAAATGGGACATAACTAATGCATTTAAAAATCTCTCCTATGAGCACTTCTTAACATGCAATTCTGGTAGTCTGTTTACAGACAGATTGTCTTTTTAGATTTCATCTACCATGAGTGCTCATAGATTATGGTATCCATTTCTTTTACAACATTTTGCCTACAGCTGAGTAAAACCTTCAGACTCTAACAACATCTAATTTTTTGGGCAGTTTTTCAACCACATTTATTAAGCCCTGTTCCAATGCAATGTGACTAAGTATACGGACTATAATTTCATTTGAAAGACCACATACAATCCAAGTTCCATATGATGAAGAAGAAGAAGAAGAAGAAGGAGGAGGAGGAGGAGGAGAAGAAGAAGAAGAAGAAGAAGAAGAAGAAGAAGAAGAAGAAGAAGAAGAAGAAGAAGAAAAGCAAACTGGTAACCACAATATTGCATTTTCCAACTCCACAATGATGAATCAAGGTAAGAAAATTAAAGCTATCCTTGTAACAGGCTGTGAAGACACATAGGGTTGCGGGACATCGAGGCTTACATATTTACTCTAGAACAAGGGTCTCCATACTACGGCCCGCGAAAGAATTGTGCAGAAATGCGCCAGTTGAACTAATTTTCCAACGAGTACTGGTAAAAAAAAACTTGTTCATGGATTTCAAATTCATTAATTAAAATTGTGTTTAAAATACATCGATATTCCATATTATGTTAATATTAATATTATTCACAATTTTACTAATTCTGGACCGTATTCTGCGCGGTATTTCTTCGTACTTGTTCGGCCTCGATCGGCAGTGTCACTTCGTGGCAATGTAGGTAGCGTGAGCAGTTCGTTACTAGCCGTCTTGTGCACAAGACTTCTTGCAGTGGTGCAGTGTAATTGTAACAGATCATCATCACCTCAATTTAATCAGATTTTAAGAATGCAAAAAGAGTTCCATCATTCACATTGTTTTATTATAATTTGTGATGAAAATATGAGCATTTCCTGCTATTGTCTGTTGTCATTAATATACGATAATTTATTCTGGCGTACTTTGTATTTAGTTTATGAAATTCTGTGCTTTCAATAAAACTCATATACCTAGAGTTATTAATTTCTCATTTTATCCGGCCCGTTGAAAGTGCTGAATTACCTAATGTGGCCCGCGTTTCAAAAAGTTTGGAGACCCCTGCTCTAGAGGATCAACTCACAGATGGCGATAAGGTTGTCAGCTGTACGTTGCGGCCGTCCTTTACGCCCAAGGAAGATTGCTGATACTCACTTCTGTTAGAGGCTAAGTCGACCCTAGAGCCATAGTGCCGCTGGAAGGCTTAGGTAAAATGAAAAAAATCCACCTCAACAGGACTCGAACCCAAGACCTTCCAGATTATAGCATAGTGCCTCAACCAATTATGCTACCGCATGCCACAAAACATATGAAATGTCAGGGACAGATTATTATTAGTGTGTCCACAATGTTTGTTTGGAACTTTTTTTAAGTCCCTTGTACTGCAGCCACTTCTGGCCTATTGTACCAGCCCCAGATGATGGGTGAGGGTGATTGTGGAGCAATGGATGGAATGAAGAGTGGCAGGGGAAACCGAAGTACTCGGAGAAAATCTGCCCCAGCGCCACTTTGTCCGCCACAAATCCCACTTAACCAGACCCGGGATCGAACCCGGGCCGCTGCGGTGGGAAGCCAGCGACTAACCGTTTGAGCTATGGAGCGGCCTACTTGTTTAGAGCTTTGTAAACAACGGTTGCTAGGCAATGACGCTTGCGTTGTCACACTTGCTTGAATGTGGGCAGTTCCCACAGTGTGTTACATAGAATATAAATATGACATCTATCTAAGGCTGATTCATTATTGTCAGTAGAACAGTTATCGCATGATTGCAACGAAGATTTTCATGTTAAGATTACAGATTTCTCAAGGATGAAACAGTGGAGCCTTACTCAGAAGCAGACTTCCACCTCAGTGCTCAATGATTTTTTATATTCATTTATTTATTAAGCAATTAGAATCTATAATTCTATAAGCTAGTTTGCTGGCGTAAGAGCTGTGATGCTCTTTAATGACGTGGTGAGTCCCTTTCCCAGTGGGAGGTTCCTCATTAGTTTTCTTTTAGGTCAGGTTAAGACTCTTCGGAGTCTTCGATTGTGCTGCGGTTCAACGAGTGGCTGTTGGATGTCGTTTGGGTGATTTGCTAGTTTGTTGTGGCGTGAGGTACTTTTCCCTCTGATAACGTCCTTGATGTATGGTATATTTAGGTCTGTATGTAACGTTTGGTTGCTTACATACCAGGGTGCATTTATTATAATTCGAAGTATTTTTGATTGGCTTCTCTGGATTATTGATATATTTAATTTGCTGGCACAACCCCAGAGCTCAATTCCGTAAGCCCAGATTGGTTTGATTATTGTCTTATAAAGCAGGACTTTGTTTTCTATGGATAGGTTGGATCTTCTTCCAATTAACCAGTTTAGCTCCTTGGCTTTTAGGTCTATCTGTTTGCGTTTTTTGATTACGTGGTCTTTCCAAGTGAGTCTACTATCACTATGGATTCCGAGGTATTTAACGCTTGGATACTGTGGGATCAGTGCTCAATGGTGGTGATATGTCTATATGCTTCTGCCAGAGGAAAACTCTCCCCGCACGAGACTGGGAGGGCACAGACAGGATGGTGAAGAGAAAATTTCCATATGCCTCTGCCTCTCTGGAATTCCAGCTGTCACTTCCTAACGTTTTCAGTTTACTTTCTTTTCTTAAGGGGAAAAGTATGCTTATAAGATCTTCAGTCAGTGAGCTACTGCACAGTGTTTAGTACACAGTGCCCTATAGTTCAGTCAGAAGGAGTGTCCATCTGTTTCTTTCTTGCTTCTTCCTGTGTTAATGTAAATTATTTTGGAAAAAAGAAACAGAAAGATTCTTTTATTTTGAACTTCAATACTTCTGCCTTCCCTGAAACTATGAAATTGCAAAATAAAGAAATGAATTATTGGTGAACTTTAGAACGCCGTAAAATTAAGGTAGCTGCCTTTAATAAAGAAAATTATGAGTGTCTTAGCCCTACCCTCTCAATGTGTAATTGATTATACAAAGTCTGTTTGGGCTAGAGAGCTCGGTTTAAAAATCACTGTGAGAGTGAAGCTCTGGATAGCGGTACCCTCTGTTTATGTCTGGTTTGTATTCAATTCTCTTTCTCCCAAACATGTCTGACAAACGGGATTTAGAAAAGGGAGCTTTAGTAAACAACCGTGGTGAATGTAATTCCTAACATATGCAACCATCACTAGGTGTTCAATGATTGTAAGTAAATTCAGCTACTGAATATACATATATATATATATATTGTCAGTTTATTTGTCCCTCTTTGTTATTATCTTGCCTTACACGTATTGACGGTGGCACGCGATAGAGTAGTTGGTTGAGGAACTATGCTACAAGCCGGAAGGCTGCAGGTTCGAATCCCGATGAGGTCACTACAATTTTCAGCCGCACTATGGCCCTGAGATCGACTCAGCCGCTAACAGAAATGAGTACCAGGAATCTTCCCGGGGGTACAGGGCGGCCGGCGCGTAAGGCTGACAACCTCGCCGCCGATTTTCTAGAAAATGTGGGAACCTCGACGCCTCAAAATCGTATGGGCCTTCACAGCCTGTTACAGGGATAGCTTTACCTTGATTTACGTGTTCTGACTCTCTAGGGGCTATCCTCACGTCTAGAATGAAGCAAGTGTGAGACCCCTCAATATACACAAAACAAAACAAAAACAAACTCCGTGGTTTTAGTCCGCATGCGAACTATACCGACCGAGGTATACACAACTGACATAAAATGTGATTAAGCAGTCTGAAACATATTATTAGTGATGCACCTTAATATTATATAGGAAGTATTTTCTCTAATAAACTGTAGGCATGTTTGTAATTTAATGTCACCGTTTAGGTTCAAAACGAATTAAGCGCCATTTTATCGGTCCATTGTTTCCAGCTCACTGGTAACAGCTTCATGGCTCCACGGGGGGGGGGCTCCCACTTCGGAACAGCTGCTTTACAAGATTTAACTCAGCATTGCCTTATTATTAAAATTTAGAATAAAGTCATATTAGGGTTAATTATAATGTCTATCGGATTTATGAAGAATTAAAATACATGGAAACGATAACAAGAAATCGAAATTGCATTCAGGAAGATATTAAGGGCAAATTAAAGTCGGGAGATGGTTTGTCTGTGGTCTAGTGATCAGAGTTCCTGCCTACAGATCCAGAGGTCCCGGGTTCGATTCCCGGCGCTACTAGATTTCCTGAGAAGTAGTGGGTCTGGAACGGGGTCCACTCAGCCTCGTGAGGATAACTGAGGAGCTATTTCAAGGAAATGATGGCTCCGGTTTAGAAACCCGAGATTAACGGCCGTGGGGATTCGTTGCGCTGACCACGTGACACCCTATACCCGCAAAAGTTGGCACTAAACTTCTCCGACAAGCGACGGTCGCTCGGTCGGTATAGTTCGCTTGCGGACTACAGGCCACAAAGTTTTTTTTTTTTTTTTAGGTTTCTGCCATTCAGTTCAGTATCCTATTCCAGAAAATAAATATCTCTGCATGTTTCGGATATTCACAGTTCTCCTAACGTTGGTGTCTGGACTGAGGATTAATGCAGCAGATCTTGCAACAGCTCCCAGAATTTCTATAGGCAGCAGAAGTGGCAGAAGCGATTGCAGTGAGACCGGTGCAGCCATGCGTCTGCCAACTTCGTCAAATGCTGTTGGGACGAGGGATGATCCTGCTTCTGTTGCAGGCCTCTGAACGGTCTCCTGCCATAGACAGTCATGACTATTCCATGTAATTTTAAGCTGCAAACATTCTCAGCCTATCAGTGCACATTCATATACACGTGCCATGAAAACCTGTTGCCCAGGGTATAGACTGAGCCACTCTTGCAGTCATGGCATGGTCAGAATGTGTACTTGGAGCATCCGCTGCAGCATGGACTGATTGGCTATTCAGCGCCTCGGAGTGGCAAGAACATTGTACTGCGCACAAAATATGCGTATCACGCGTCAACCAGCTCTGGGTAGACTGGTTTCTATTAGGGAATCGTTTCTAAGTTTTATTATTTTTATATGAATTATATCTTCCTGGGTGAATCGAACGTTTACACCAGAGATCGCCAACCTTATGAACGTGGGCATCTTCGGGCCCTGGGAAGGGGCATTACACTCTACTGACAAATTTACTTTTTAAATTAAACGCGGTTTTACTAGCTTTTGCATCGCACTATTCTTCTTGGGTGTACTAAATATTTGTATCAGAGATCGCCAACCATATGCCCATGGGCAACTTGGTGCCCTGGGAAAGAATTTTGGGTGCTTGCAAGAATTTTAAAACATTCATAATGCTTTCTTAATTTTTCGCCGATGATCGCAAAGCACGTTGTGATTTTCACTCTTTAAACCAAATATTGACTCTGTGCCGAGTTCTAAACCTTTAGATTTTGTTCATGTGTCATATTACGTAATTGACGGTTAGCAGTTTTTGTATGACTGACAGAACAGCCTTCATATAACTTCATATAACAGCACAATGGGCAAAAACATTCGCATTTTTTTTTTTTACCGGCTCTGCAGCTCCTTTGGGCCGTGGCCTCTGATTTTCATTTTCATGGCCATTTTACATGTGGTAGGACTCCTTGCACGAGTGACCAGCCCGTCACAAGGCCGCTACCTGAACACAGGACAACATAAACACAGAATAGACATATACACATACCAAATAGCCATGCCTTGCGTGGGATTAGAACCCATGACCCCGCCTTCTAAGCGAGCGAAGACAGTACATGCCTTAGACCGCTCGGCTACCGTGACCGGCTCGCAATCTAATTAGGCTTACTTAAATTATCACCTTCTTCGGTGAATTCGCATCGTAGTCGTTCCAATTCAAAACCTCTTAGTTTCCTGTTACCTCAAAACCGGTTGTAGGATTTGAAGTATTCACAGCGGTGACTGTGAAGAATGTCGTCTTCTAGGAGGTGGCGCTGTGTAGATATTGTGTGAACCGACGTTTCGGAGGAGCTCATCCATCTTCAGGGTAGAAAAATCAGCGAGCGAGGAATATGCGTGAGCAGGTGGCTGCAGACTGAGCCACCTGTCGAAAAAGAACAGCTATATAAGAACAGAGGGTGGAAGGGAGAGCAGGCCACAGGGAAATTAATCGAGAGGAGAGAGTATGGTCTGCAGAGATCAGGTAGGAAAGCCAGGCGAGCAGGTAGCAAAGAATGGGAGAGTGCAGGTAGAAGAAAGTCTGCTAGCCACCTGCTCACGCTGGTTCCTCGCTCGCGGATTTTTCTACCCTGAAGATGGAGGCGATGTTCCCCGAAACGTCGGTTCACACAAGATCTACACGGGGCCACATCCCAGAAGACGGCATTCTTCAAAACCTGTTGTTTACACGGTATACCTTACAGGCCCAGTCCTAGTGTACATATGACCTACCTAGCTAAAAGTTATGTACAGTTGTCTACTATTTCCGGGCTCGCTATTCTCGAATTTGATTTGAAGTACAGAAGTTTAAAACTGTACTGCGCTTTAAAAAGAAACAGCAGAAACAGTGAGGTTAGACGAAGCAGCTATAGCTATAGCTGTTACATGATTCATGTTCTTTCTTGAAAAACTAAACCCACTAAAAGACCTACTTACATCTCCATTCCAATTTCGAATGAAAGCTACACGTTTTCTACCCTTCCCATGCTGCATGCTTGTGATACTCACTTACGTCAGTATGAGGCAAACTCTGTACGACGCAATTACCACAGAGGGGATGCCTCACCTCGGACATGGGGGTTTATAACTATGGAATGGTTCATCGAATGAAACGGGGAATCCGAACAGAGCTCATGAAATCTACATTCCTACTGCAGAGTATCCTAGTCCTGCAAATCTTTTATTGATGATTATTCAGGGAATGTACATTTATATAATCCACTTATAAAATGCATTTTGGTTGATGGATAAGCGTGTTGGATTCGTGTTAATCGAAACCCACTAGAGTCAGATATTCTGCAATGTCTGCGACAGTAAATACGTTACACAGTGGTGGCGGTGGTGAGAGATTTTGTTTTGGGAAAACACACACTGTTTGCTATCAAACGCCTCCTCCTTTTCCGTATGAAAAATAGGCAAGAAACTTAATTCCGATCACCAGTACTCATCAAAAGGTACTACCCACGAGTACAGGCAGTAGCTTTCATCCCTATGGAACGTCGTGGTTGAATGGGTTAGCACTTGTTTTGGCCCCGGGTTCAAATGTCAGCCTGAAAACCGGCTACTCTGAGGTGTTCCATGTTTGTCCTCAGTCCCGCTAGACGAATTATGGAACAGTAACTCAAGTTAGTCCACGATCGCTTCCTTTCACACTCTTTACTATCTTCGCTAACCATTCTTACATGACACCATGCAGTCTGTGTATTAACAGCGCCGTTAAATAAGCCATAAGTCAAATTCGTCTTGCGGTAATATATTCGGGCGAAACTGTGAAACAATTTTGCTGCTATTTGGTATATAATGGTGCGTGGTTCTGCTATCCAGAGGCCTGTCAATGATTTATGTATTTATAAATCCGCTGAATGACTTCATCGGACAGTGCCATTCTTTGTGGGCAGGGCATGCTGGGTGAACATGGCTGCGCTGCAAACGTTGTCTTCGGCAGATGTTGCGTAGTTGGAACTAGACGTGCAGCCCGGGCCTGTCAAATTCCTCACCGTTCCTGACGACGGGAATATTATAAGGCCCACGGTTAGGGGCTTCCAAAGGAGCACTGCGGCTCATGAGACGAGGTTGCGGTCACACATTGCTTCGTGTCCATATGCCCCTGCATTTCAAACACTTCCATAGTGCATTTTACTACAGCTGGTACAAGTAATATTCTTTCTTTTTCTTTATTTTTAAGGACTCAAAAGTGCGTACTGAACATTACTCTTGCTTGCCAAGCATCTTCAAGAAAAACAGGTGAAATTTCAATATACTTAAACTGATAAAATTCAGTTTTTTAATTTTTTATTCTTGTTTTCTTATTCCTCTTCCTTTCTTTTTGAGTTACAATTCACACAGCCCAAGTGATAAAAATCGATACACTAAACTAAGCTATAGGTAAGGCCGCGCCATAGCTCAAGCGGTTAGTCGCTGGCTTCCCACCGCGGCGGCCCGGTTTCGATCCCGGGTCTGGTCAAGTGGGATTTGTGGTGAACAAAGTGGCGCTGGGGCAGGTTTTCTCCGAGCACTTCGGTTTCCCCTGCCAATCTTCATTCCACCAATTGCTCCACAAGTACCCTCACCTATCATCTGGGGCTGGTACAACTGGCCTCAGTACAAGGGACTTAGTCCCACCCCACTAGCAATAAAACAAAGCTATAGCTAAACATAAGATCGGCTGTCTTACATCTTTACGAGTATACTTACGATGTTTGCAAAAAAAAACTCCGAATTCTTGGAAACTTAATATAATTGCGTAACCTATTAAGTGAGAGCCACTGAAAACATTGTGTAAGATTTGAGGTTTTCACGGTGGTGACTATGAAGAATGCCGTCTTCTGGGATGTAGCGCCGTGTAGATCTTGTGTGAATTGAAGTTCTGAAGGAACGTCTGTTCACACAAGATCCACACGCCACCACATCCAAGAAGACGGCATTCTCCACTGAAAACACTGTGTAACCGTCTGCTATCATCCGGCCATGTACTTCCTCTCCAGTCGATTTGCACCGGGTTGCCTTATCGCATGCGGCAGACGATAACTCATCTTTTTAATGCGACTCCAAATATGCATTTTCCCGTTTCTCTTACTTGGATTACTGGTATGTTGAAAGGAGCAACAAGACGTATTTACATCAGATCTGCAGCAGAGTCTCTGACCTATAATGTGAAACAGATAAGGGACCAAGACACAGGTAACCCACTGCTGTTTTACGGGTTCAAGATTCAGAGAATGACTAACAGCCGCTCAGCGAGTCAAGGAATTTAACATCTTTTACAGTACCTTGAAGTTCATTACTGCGTTGACACGAGCCGTTAAGTTGAAGGTCCAGCGTACAATTTCGTTGTGTGCTAATTCCTTTACGCTGAGGGGTTACTAACCCTCGATCAAACCACTCAAAGCTAGAGACGAAACTTCGGAAACCAAATTTCCCAAACGATGATGGCACAGACCTAGAAAAATCCATAGTCAGTCCATGGATATCCTCGCAGTAGGCCACTTTCCTATGCTATTTTTATTTCGATAGGTTTTCCGATATTTTACCATGACGACCAATCAGAATGCAAAATCTGGTTCGTAAGTCCCCGATAATTTGGTATCACCCACTCACTCACGGAGCTGAGCCCTCCTTGAGAAGCTGCCAATTGTGCAGCTACTTTAAGAACTTCCCAGCATTTTATGGAACCCGAAGGTTCAGTACCATATTCGCAAGAACCCTCCACTAGTCCCTATCCTGAGCAAGATCAATCCAATCCATACCATCCCGTCTTATCTCTCTAACGACCATTTTCATTTTGTCCACCCACCTACGTCTTGGTCTTCGTAGTGGTCTCTTTCTTTCTGGCTTTTCCACCAATATCCTATATACATTTCCCTTTTCGCTACTTCGTGCTACATACCTTGTCAATCTCATCCTCGACTTGATCATTTTACTTATACTTGGAGAATACTTCAAGTTATGGAGCTCCTCATTATTCAGTTTTCTGATAATTTTGTATATTCAGTTAAATTAAATGTCCTTGAAAATTTACCAGATGGATGGCTATAGAAATAAAATATGTTTTCATGACCAGCTTAATACTTTATCTTCCACTTTGTGGTTACCAACGAAACTGACAAGATTACACAACTGCAAGTCCTTTGTTCGCAAGACATTATGCTGTGTTATGAGCGCCCAGGGCAAAACCCCACATATTCCTCTCCGCTTTGCCACTTCATCCAGGATAACCCTTGGGATGGAGGATCAGACTGGACTTGCGGGGCCACGAAGCACTGAGGCACTGATGCAAAGGGTTCACAAGTTTCATAGGACTGGCTGGCAATCGGTAGACAGATGATAGAATTTTATTATCACACTTCCCTGGAGAGAATATCTCACGTTGACTTTGCCGGTTGACAGCATTGGACCAACAGAAAATTATTATTATTATTATTATTTCGAACCGGGGTAGCGCAGTCGGTACAGCGACTGGCTACGGGCTGGACGACCGAGGGGTCGAAGTTCGAGACCCGGTAGGGCCAAGAATTTTCTCTCCTCCATATCGTCCAGACCAGCTCTAGGGTCATGACACCATAGAGCCTAACAAAAGAAGTTCACCGACGTTTCGGACTAAAACACTACTTTCATCTTCAGAGTGAAGAGTAAGCTGAGTGCGCAAATAAGGAAGCAGCTACAGCTGAATCGATGAGTACTACCCGCTGGGTCAATTTGCTCAATTAACGTTGTTTAATCAGTTCGTCATTCCGTGACGTCGTGTCAAGTGCGAGTGATGGTTCCATTTGCCTTAAAAGGGCAGCACGGAAAGCCGTAAGCCCGCACAGTATGTCTCGCGGGCGGTAACTGGAGAAGGAATGGGGCGCTATTTTTAGGTCCATACTCTCTTCTCAAAACTGCCCATATAAATAAGCTGCTCCATGTGCACTTCCTACCGCGCCCTGCACCCAAATTACTCCTCCATTCAACGGGACTCTTCAACGTCCCTCAAATGCGGAACCAACGTGAGGTTGGTTATATCACACAAGTAAAATGTTCACTCAGTGGATGGCGCCAATGCGTGTGTGCGTGTCCGTCAACACGTTGCACGTCCCACTTCTTGTTGCTATGTTACGACGCTAGACGCTATCAGTATCTAGGCTACAAGGAGTCGACTGATAGGACTGATCAATTGGAGGGGATTTTAAAGGAAGCGGTCGTGGTCTAATCGCGATTCTATCCCGGCATTTGCTTCGAGGAACTCGATAAAAACACGAGAAAACTAGACCAATATACTCGGTGTCCCACCTGAGATTCAAACCGAGCACTTCCCGAACATGAATCCAGAGTGTTACCGCTATTCCGACCAATTCGGAAATCGGTACCTGTGTTTAATTAATTAAGCAGCACGCCATGAAGACGTATAGGGCCACCATTCTTGACCTCGACACTAGATAGATGTGTGGCTAGCTTCACGCTCGGGCTGCTTTATCCCCGCTGAGAGACCTCCGGTACCCATTATACGAGTATAAGAGGTTGCGTGGGCCTTAGACCCGGTCTGGACGCTACAGAGTAGAGAAAAATCCACTGCTCCCGGCAGTCGAGCCCGGAACCCGTCATTATACCGACTGAATTATACCAGCTCGTATTCAAACTCGTCTCAGACATACCAGGTGAATTACATTTTGGTCCCTGTTGGTCCACTGACATCTACACAACACGGGAGAAGGGTCCGAAGGTGATCTGGCCTCAAATAGAACTCGACATGATGTTTCAGAAACGGCTCGGTGCATAAATATATAAATATGTGGCAAAATAAGCCAGTCTCCTGCCGATTGTGGTTTTCTGCGCTTTTACAGTCTACACTTTTATGTGGCTACATACACAGGTTGCAAATAATGGGTCTACAACTCGGAAGACCTCAATCTGAATGTACAAGACTACAAAGTGTCACAAACAAGAAGACTATAACCTGAATGTACAAGACTACAAAGTGTCACAAACAAGAAGACTATAACCTGAATGTACAAGACTACAAAGTGTCACAAACAAGAAGACTATAACCTGAATGTACAAGACTACAAAGTGTCACAAACAAGAAGACTATAACCTGAATGTACAAGACTACAAAGTGTCACAAACAAGAAGACTATAACCTGAATGTACAAGACTACAAAGTGTCACAAACAAGAAGACTATAACCTGAATGTACAAGACTACAAAGTGTCACAAACAAGAAGACTATATAATCTGAACGTACAAGACTACAAAAGTGTCACAAAGAAGAAGACTATAACCTGAACATAAAAGACTACAAGGTGTCACAAACCAGAAGATTATGATCTGAAGGTACAAGACTACAAAGTGTCACAAACCAGAAGACTACAATCTGAAGAACCACGGCCGCAAACATTGCAAAATATGTACACAGGTGTATAAGTTGTCACTATTTTATTTTATATTTTTCTGATTTCTTCGGTTGGGGGGTGAGACTCTGTCCATTTGATACATCAGCCACTATCTGGGACCAGCGCCCGATGATAGATGTTGATGATGATGATGATGATGAGTGTGGAGAGGCCGGTGTAAAGGGAACTGGCAGGGAAAACCGAAGTACTAGGAGAAAACCTACCCCAGTGCCACTCTGTCCACCACAAACCCCAAATGACCTGACCTAGCTTCGAACCCGGGCCGCCACGGTGGTCACTGCAAATCACACATGAGCTGACCCGGGCTTGAATCCGGGCCGCAGCGATGGGAAGACAGCGACAAGTAATGAAACTCTGCGTCCCATTAAAGGCGAGGAATTCCTTATTAGCTGGGAGGCTATTCACTTCTCAATAAAAACTTTGCTCCATAGAGATAATTCGCTTTAAATGACGCATTAATCTCGTATCGTGTGCGTCAATATTTAATCAAATTACTTACTTACGGGGGAGAGCCCTTCTTGAGGAGAAGCCAAATCTGTAGCTACTCATGGAACACGAAGGTTCATTATAGTGTTCACAAGAGCCCTCCACTGGTCCCTAACCTGAGCCAGATTAATCCAAACCATACCATCCCATCCTATCTAAGATCCATTTCAATACTGTCCATCCACTAAAGCCTTGGTCTTCCCAGTTGTCTCCTTCCGTCTGGCTATCCCACCAATATCCTATATGCATTCCTGATCTCCCCTATTCGTGCTACATGCCCTGCCCACCTCATTCTCCTTGACTTGATCATTATAATTATACCCGGAGAAGAGTACAAGTTATGAAGCTCCTCACTGTGCAGTTTTCTCCAACCTCCTGTCACTTCATCCCTCTTCGGTACAAATATTCTCCTCAACACCTTCGGTCTATGTTCCTCCTTCCATGTCAGAGACCAAGTTTCACACCCATACAGAACCACAGGCAAAATTATAGTTTTGTATATTCTAATTTTTGTTTCTGGACAGCAGACGAGACGACAAACTGTTCTGGACTGAATGGTAACAAGCATTACCCGAGTTCAATCCCCTCTTAATTTCCTCCTGTATAAAGTTTTGATTTGTTATCGTCGTTCCCAAGTATTTGAACTGTGCCACATTTTCAAAACATCTGTTTCCTATCTTTATGTCATGATTTTGCCCTGCATTTTGGTGACGAGACAGCAACATATACTTAGTTTTCCCTGTCTTTACTTCTAGACCAACGTCTTTACTTGCGTCAATTAAAGTTTGTGTTTTTCTTTATGGTATCTACATTATCACCCAGTAGATTCACATCATCGGCATAGACCAACAGCTGATGTGTACCGTTTAAGTGCAGTCCCACCTGGTTTCCCTGGACCTTCCTAAGGGCATATTCTAAAGCAAAGTTGAAAAGGAGTGGCGATAAAGCATCTCCTTGTCTTAGACCATTCTGGATAGGAAATTTATCAGACAACTGTTTACATATATGAACTTTACGATACGTTTCGTTTAAACACATTTTTAATCAGCTTAATCAGTTTCATGGGTATCCCAAACTCTATCAGAATATTGTACAATACTTCCCTCCTAACTGAAGCATAGGCTTTCTTGAAGTCTACAAATAGCTGATGTACTGTCTCATTGTACTCCCATTTTTTCTCCAGTATCTGATGAATGCAAAAGATCTGATCTGTAGTTGATCTGTTACGTCGAAACCCACACTGATGATCCCCAATAATTTCATCTATGTATGGACTTAACCTTGAGAGAAGAATATTGGTTAAAATTTTGTATGAAATTGATAGCTGTGATATCCCCCGATAATTACTACAGTCAGTTTTATCACCCTTCTTGTGAACTGGTAAAATAATAAATTCCTTCCACTGATCTGGCAATTTTTCCTTATGCCAAATAGAAGTAATTAGCTTATGGATCTTAGAACGTAATATTTCGCCTCCTGCTTGAATAAGTTCTGCCAGAATTTGATCACTACCTGGCGATTTATACCTTTCAATGTTGCAATGGCACTTTCAACCTCAAAAGGGCTGGGATCAGGTATTAACGGCTCAGTTGTCTGCATTTCTATCTGCCTCACATCACTGACCCTATGCACATTCAATAACTGAGAGAAGTATTTTCTCCACCCATTCAAAATGTTGTGGGAATCTGCAAACAGATCACCATTCTCATCCTTCACTAAGTTACTTCTAGGTTGGTAACGCCTCTTTAAAGTCATTTATTCCTCTATACAGTTCTCTAGTATACTTGTTCTTGCTGTTCATTGCCAGCTCATCAATTTCGTCTTTCAGATATTCCCTCTCTTTATTTCTGACATGCCTGCTGGTTTCACGTTTTATATTTTTCAGATTATCCCTATTTATTTCGCTTGGATCGTGTGACTATTGCAGTCTGGCTTGTTTTCTTTGGTCTAGTAATTCTGAGCATCCTTCATCGAACCATAGCTTATGCTTCTTCAGGTCATAATAATCTAGACTCTTTGGCAGACATTTTTATATTCTCTCTAATAGTTTCCCAAGCTTTATTAACATCCACCTCAGTGACTAGTTTTCCAAAGCCGCGAATCTATTTGAGATTCCAACACGATACTGCTCTTTACCCTCTCATCATCATCATCACCAGTAATCTGTCAAGACGACAGGTCCACAGTCTCTTCCAAAACAGTTCCTCCACTTACTGCGATCTAGAGCTTTCTCCTTCAAATGACAGTATCCTCTTCTGTCCCCAAGGTCATCCAGCATCTTCTTACGTCTTCTTCCTCGTCTTCTTGTCACTTCTATCCGCCCCTCTATCTTTCCTTCAATAACTTCTTTTAGAAGGCAGTTACCGCGTAAGATATGACCAATCCAATTAGCCTTCCGTTTTCTTATTTCTTGTAGGATATTCCTCTGCTCACTGACTCTATATAACACTTCTTCATTTCTCACATAATCGGTCCAACTGATCTTCTCCATCCTTCTCCAACACCACATTTCGAAACTTTCCAGATGTTTCTGATCTACTGCCCTAAGTGTCCATGTTTCAGCCCCATACAGAGCTATGCTCCAAATGTAGCATTTCACTAGTTTCTTCCTCAAATTTAAGTCCAATTTGCTGGTAAAAAGATTCTTCTTCTTGCTAAATGCAGCTTTTGCCATGGCAATCCTGGATTTAATTTCACAAGTACACCTTCCATCATCTGTTAACAAGCTACCCAAATATTTAAAACATTTCACATTCTCCAGTTGTTTTTGGTCTATCTTTATTGTGACTGGGGTTGGTTGTCTCGAAATTTTCATTACTTTTGTTTTCTCCACATTCATTTCCATGCCATAGCACCTTCCAATTTCAATTAGTCTATCAATCATGCCCTGTAGCACAGTTTCTTCCTTAGCCATTAACACAAGGTCATCTGCATATTTCACAGTTTGAATAATTTGCCCTCCTACTTTGAAGTCACCGAGCCCATCCAGAGCTTCCTTGGTAAGGCATTCGCTGTACAAGTTGAACAGAATTGGTGATAAACAGCATCCTTGTCGAACTCCTCTTCCAATCTGCACACTTCCTGTCTCCCCCCTGTCCAGTCGTACTCTAACTTTCTGATCCATGTACAATTTGCTAATCAATCTTCTTTCATGCCAATCGATACCTGTTTCTTTCAGGATCTGCATTAATTTGGTCCAGTTTACCCGGTCAAATGCCTTCTGCCAGTCTATGAAGCAAACACACAGTTCTTCATCTATCTCCAAAGTTCGTTCCGCTATAATTCTCATCATCCCAATTGCATCCCTGGTTCCTTTTCCTCTTCTAAATCCAAACTGATCTTCTCCAAGTACATCCTCTATTTTCCTTTCAATTCTTCTTTTAAGTATCTTTGCTATTATCTTTGCTGTATGTGCAATAAGACTTATTGTGCGATGGTCGCTGCATTTGGTGGCTTTTGTCTTTTTCTTTAAGGCAATCATTGTAACTTCTGTAAAGTCCTTGGGCCACTCTCCACTTTCATATATGGTGTTCACCTCATTTAATTTCTTGAGACTGAACCTCTCCATATGAACTCTGTGTGTTGTTTGTTTGCTCAATGCCAGTCTTTCCCTAACCTTTGCCACCACCAGGTAGTGGTCAGTATCACAATCTGCTGCCCTGAATGATCGGACATCAAGTACACTTGAGTGCCGTCTCCTATCTATCAAAATATGGTCTATTTGATTGTGTATCTTCCCATCAGGAGATGTCCAAGTAAATTTATGGATGTTACGATGTGGGAACATTGTACTTTACTACTCTAACTCCATTATCATTATTAATTTCACGCAAATTCTCATTCCCAGTCGTTGGTTTCAAAATGTCTTCCATCCTTACTTTGGCATTGAAATCTCGTAGCAAAATTTTCATAGGGTACTTCGGGAATTTATCAAATACATGTTCCAGTTCTTCATAGAACCTGTCCTTTATGTCATAAATTTTATCTTCTGTTGGGCCGTGAACATTCATAACGATGATATCACACGAGCCACCTTTTAGTATTATATATGACATCCTATCACTAAGGAATTCTACCCTCTTAACTGCTGATACGATTCTCTTATGTACGAAAAAACCTGTACCTAATTCATGATTTTCATTCTCCTTTCCATAGAAAAATGTATAGTCTCCTGCTGGTGCGATGCCACCTCCGTCCCATCTGACCTCCTCTACACCCGCTAAATCTAACTTATGTTTTGAGATTTCTTCTGCCACTGCCCTGAGCGAAACTGCCTTGTACAAACTCCGAACATTCCAAGTGCCAAATCTCATATCCATTTTCATTAGCTTAGGTCGTTTATCCAAGGAATCCGTCGAGGCCCGAGGCCTTGTGTTCATTTTCGTAACAAAGTAATTTTTACGGTGAGGAGTTGTCAGCCCCACGCCCAACCCCCAAGCTGGAGGACCACCCCTTATCGGCTGCCCGCGACTGCTTATTCAATATATTCGCAGCTTTCCTCCATCCGCAACCTGACGACGCGCCATGCCGTGGTGACAAGGGACCAAATACGAATGAAAAAAACCTTGAAAAAAACTCCAATAATGTATTGGCGTTTCAAATAATACCTTTCTATCTGCAAACACAGGAACTTCAAAACAGATGTAAAATCGCAAGCAGTGTATCAGGAAATTCTGTGTAGGCTTGCTCCAGAATTGTGTCTATCTCCGCATTCTTCTTGTAACGTCGCTCGATCACCTCGGGCTAATGACCTTTACTTTCGTAACCACAACACGTTTCATGTTCCAAACTACTTCATTTACTTTTACAACCAGGCACAACTAAAATATGCCACTGGATTGTTACGTTATTTGTTGGTTTCCAGTCGGGGCGTCTCAATGAGTACAGCGAACAGGCTACAGGCTGACACCCGCGGAGTCTGACTCGGATTCCCGGTGGAAGCAAAGATGTTACCTTCACCACGGTGTCCAGCCCGGCTCTTCAGCCCACCCAGCCTCATTGCTCGGGAGTAAAGCAGCCGGGACTAGAAGTTCTCCACTCGCATGCATTTGGGGACGAAGTTAAGCATGTGTGGAGTTCCACTGTCCCACGTCTTAACAGCCGTCTAAGTAACTGACTGACTGACTGACTGACTGACTGACTGACTGACTGACTGACTGACTACACGCACACGGAGCTGAGTCCCCGTTGAGAAGCCGACAGCTCCTCAACCACTCAAGAAAATCCCAGCATTTTCTGGAACCCGAAGTTTCTTATACATGAAAGGCTTCGCGGAAAATTTAATGTCAGCTATTACTTCACATGAAGTTAATACCTAATTTTATGTTGTTGTTTTTTGCCAACAGATTGTCTTATAAGCAGCTGGCAAGTAACCTAAATATAGACCTTACAATGCTTCGACATCGTCACAGCTTCACAGTGTGAACTGCATCACTGTGCTGTATAGTAAACGTGGAGTTCCCAGAATAACGGTTTTCTGCAGGGATGCCATCCAGATGTTGTGCAAGTCGTATCCCTTTGAGCCAGCAACTACTGCATCATTTCATATTGCATACATTGCACTTCCGTATTTGGAAATCTTTCGGCTTCCCTTTTTAGAACGTCCACTTCTTACGGAATACTCGCATTGTTACATCACAATGCACTGCCACTTGTCAGGCCTACGTTTAAATGTGTTGCTGAATGCAGCTGCAAGAAGAACACAGCTTCCGGCGTCGAAGGGTACGGTGACTAGTGAAACACGAATTTGAAACAACTGGAATGAACCGGCCTCTGTCTAATCTGACAGGGAATCGGAAAAACCACGAAAAAATGGCCATAAGAGTAGGTTTCCTAATAATATTCGAACCGGGCACCTCAGGAATACAACTCTGAAACGTTACGTTTCGAGTGGGCAGTGTCAGTGTTGACTGAATTCATCTGGCTCAAGACAGTGTTGGTGGCAGACTTTTGCGAACAAGGCAATGAATTTTTGGGTTCCATAAGAAGCAGGGCATTCTTGACAAGCGACGCGACTGTCGGTTTCTCAAGTAAAATTTTACTCCACGGAGTTAGTTAGTTAATTAGTGCGTGAATAGGTTGGCTGTTAGTGTCTGAATAAATGCAGAAATCATCAATGGCGATTGGTGGTCAACGTTACCAGGATGAGTGAAATATAATGGACTAGGGATCTTGCTCCAGGCTTCCCCTGAGAGCGTGTATTTGTATATTTACACAAGCTTTTAAAGATGTCCCGTTCTTCTGTCTGGTTCATTTAAGAAATAGATGTACTTTCAAACAATCGATAAAAAATATTGCTCCTTATTTTTGTAGTTTTCTGGACTTTGTCCATCGTCTTGGGTTTCCAAACTGAATATGTGTATGTTTCGGAAACAGGGTAAGTTTCCGTCTTCAGATCCGATAGATCGAGCTACTCTCGGGCGCAACGACTCAGATTAGTTCGGTCTCTCGGATCCATCTGATAAAGCACTTTCCCATCTTATCACCTGAGGACGGAGAGAGAACCTGTGTCCGAAACGTGACGGTCTAAGCACAGAAACCAGCAATATTAATCGCAATATCATAAGAACACTTCAGAATGAATATGCACAGCCAAGATGCCCTGTCTGTACCTGTAGCTGCAGCAGGACCTCATCATGCGCACGCTGCAGGTCACTGGCTTCCTTCAGACTGGCACCAAGTTTCGTCAGTTCTGGATGAACCTCCAGCACCTTGAGCTGCAACCACTCTCGACTCTGGAAGAGACAGAAACCGGCAATGATAACACTGCACACACCCAATCCTCAAGTATCCCCCGATTCCATTTGTATCCACTTTTGTCTTTGTCTCGCGGTAGCGTAGTTGGTTGAGGCACTATGCTACACAAGCCCGAAGGTCGTGGGTTCGAATCCAGATGAGGTGGGTTTTTTTTTCGATTTATCTAAACCCTCCAGCCGCACTATGGTCCTGGGTTCGACTCAGCCTCTAACAGAAGTGAGCACCAGGATCTTCCTGCGGGAGTAAAGGGCGGCCGGTGACAACCTTACCGCCATGAGTGAGCTGACTGTCTAGAGAAAATGTGGGAGCCTCGATGCCTCACAACCCTCTGGGCCTCCCCGATCTGTTACACGCATAGCTTTACCTTTTACCTTATTCACTTTTGTCAACCGTGGTTTCTGGTTTTGTGGGTCGGTGGTTATAAATTGATGTGTGCACATGTAAACATCTCTGAGGCACAAAGAGGGTAGGCACAAGCAACATCAGCAATGCCGTGATAATCATAACGGATTTTAGTTTGAAGTAGTTTTGGGAGGGGTTAATTTCTTGGGGTGGGGTGCAACTGAGTCCACTCGGTACGTCGGCCACAAATTGGCCTCTTGTACCAGCCCCTGATGATAGATGACGATGATGACGAATGTGGAGCAGTCGGTGGGATGAAAATTGGCAGGGGAAACATAATAACTCGGAGAAAACCTGCTCTAGAGCCACTTTGTCCACCACAAATCCCACATGACCAGACCCGGGCTCGAACCCGGGCCGCCGCGGTAAAAAACCAGCGACTAACGGCCTGCGCCATAGTGCGGCCTCTGTTCAGTTCGTAGTAACCTTACAAGAACAAATTTGATTATTTTACTGCTTTAATTTGTATGTTACCCCGACATGTGCGGCCTATTATATTATAACATGTTACTGCGTACTATTGTGTTTGGGGAAAACAGAAAACTCAAGACTTCAATAACAGCGGTTGCAGTCCCCCTCCCCCCATAATGTCCCCTAAGGCAGCGCGTTTGCTAATGCGCTTCATAATGTGACACAGTAAAATCTCTTTATGTGGGTAGGAGTCAGAACGTGCAACATAAAATCTCTCTCATTGCAGAATCAACATCACCTCCACAACAAATCACATTCTAGCAAACGAGTTAGGAACGTGCAGTATAACCATGACGCGCCACACCTGATGTAGTGGAAGTGTCAGTTCATGAAACTAAACCATGGCACTGGAATGTGGAGGAAATAACACGCAACTGCACACACCGAACTATGGCGTGAGATTTGAAGTTTCCACGGTATCGAATATGGACACTGCGGTCTGGTAGATATTTACCGACGTTTCGGTAAAATCGGCAGTCTTCATCTTCGAGACAGATTACTGTCTTGTAATATACGACATCGTGCAGCATGGTAAATAAACACAAACAGCATGACGTCACATCTAGGAACTTCCGAACAATGGTTGTATGATAATTAGATTGTGGTGCGGAGAAAAGGGCATTACTTAATTTCATAGTCGCTCTGGGCCATTCGAGCGACAATTAGCTCAAGAAGAACTGTGTTCGATGTAGTCCATCAGTTACTGCACGCCAAAGTATCTGAGAAGTACCACACCCACGTGAGAGCGGGACCAGTGCTGCAGATACGATGAGCAGGACGGTATCTATTTGTATACGTCACGAAATGCATGCGATGTTCATTTGTTCACGCAACAGAATCCACTGAACTGTATAATCTTGGCATACTAATGCTCACTCTGTCATCCACAAAACAAATGACAATAAATCCGGAAGCATCCCCTTCCAGTCCCCCACCCCTCACGTCACTTATGCATGTCTCTAAGCTAGTCTTATTTTAAGACTAAGCAACTCTAAGGCTCTTTTCACACTATACGGTTTTGACCGCACGGCAAAAACTCGAACGGCGACATTCTTTCAGTGGAGTGAAGAAGAGCATGGCCCCTTTCACATTACACGGTGACGGCAAAATGCCGTCCGGGTGCCGTGCAGNTGTAGTCCGTAAGCGAACTATACCGACCGAGAGACCGCCGCTTGTCGGCGAAGTTAGTGCCAACTTTAGCGGATACAGGGTGTCGCGTTGTCAGCGCATCAGATCCCCACAGCCATTAATCTCGGTCTTCTAGACCGAAGCCGCTATTTCCTTCAAATATTTCCTCAATTATCCTAACTAGGCGGAGTGGACCCCGTTCGAGACCCACTACTTCTCAGAAAATCTGATAGCGCCGGGAATCGAACCCGGGACCTCTGACCACTAGACCACAGAGGCGGTCAATCTAACATATGTATAAGTACGCATGAAAGTCGCGATAGCTCAGTCGGTATAAATTTTACCTTTGCTTTAAATCTAATAGCATGAACACGTTTCGTACATCCACTATCCTCTGTGTAAACTCGGCTTTCATCCTGTGACTTTTTACAGAGGTAAAGTAGCTAATGACACCAGACCGTGTGGATGTTATGCAGCCGGTAAAGTATGTAAAGGAGTTGCTACTGCCCTACAGAGGTGCCGTGATAGCGCAGTCGGCATAGTGACTGAGGGGTCGGAGTTCGAGTCCTGGTAGGGTCAAGGATTTTCTCTTCTCCACGTCGTCCAGACCAGCTCTGGGGCCCACCCAACCTCCTATGCAATGGGTACCGGGGGCTCCTTCCCAGGTGGTAAAGTGTCAGGGGGTGAAGCTGACCACTCACCTCCAACTAGTGCAGAGGTCAAGAAAACGTGGAACTCTATATCCACTCCCCAATACGCCTTCATGGCGTAACGCTTAATTAGTTAAGCACAGGGGCAAATTTACTTTTATTCCTCTTAACACCATTCTCCAGAAACTCTGTATTTTCTTTACCCCACAGCTGCTTCTCTAATGCTGATGGGATATTTTCTTTTTCCTTGGCACTACAGTCCCAGTGGGCCTAGGCCTACCTCCATGAACTCCGTTCACTTCGGTTTTTCTAGATCTTACACATACGGTAGGACTCCTTGGGCGAGTGATCAGCTCGTCGCAAGGCCTCTACCTGTAGACAAACACAGAAAAACGCACACAAACATCCATGCCCTGAGTGGGATTCCAACCCACGATCTCGGCTTCCGAGCGAGCGAAGACAGTGCATGCCTTAGACCGCTCAGCTACCGTGACCGGCGCTGATGGGAATACTGTCTCTTAATATTCAATGTCTTCTTACTCGCCTTTTCTTCTGTATTGCACTGTAAAGTTAGCTTATTAGGTGTGAAGCTGGCCAATGGTATCATTTACACAAACACATTAGTAATCCTACACACATGCCTAGCCAATTGCAACCTCAGTATTTCACCGCGCTACATTACCTCCGCCAGGATTTGTCAAGGACACTACTGATTTATATGGTCAACTCCATGGCAATCTCAGAATAAATATTTAATTATTAGAGTAGGCAAAGAGTTACACCCTGCTTTACCTGTTTCAAAGTCCTCATTATACAATAAAGTATATAATGACTTTGAAAACGGATATCGGGTATATAACTGCCAGCTGGAACTAAAACAGAGATTCTCGGTTACTAACCACACTAAGGCATCGTGGATTACGTAACGTGTTGCAAGCAGGAGATACTCCAATGTCTCCAGCATGTTGTTTCCATCTTGTATCATGCTTACAGCAATTCGTCTCTTAAGAAAGTTATACATTTTTACGAAAGTACACATCTGACACATGTTCAGTTTAATGTACTTAACTGCGCATTATACTGCTAGAGCACGCAATGCGGTTCATGCGCACATATGGCTGCACTCTGTTGAAAAGCACTCTGATGTCAGAGACGAGGAAAATTTAAATTTTTAGGATAATTTGACAAAATAAAAAAGCGATATGTACAGGCCATGTCCGTCCGTCAGTCTGTGTGTAATCTATTATCAATGACTAAACCACTGGATATATATTCCTGAAATTCAATATGGCTTTCACTGAAAATGATCTGGTGTTCATTATATTCAGCCACAATGATCCAAAATAAATTTTGGTTTACATAAGCATAGTAATGGACCTTCCCACGTTTCCCAAGAACTGTCCGACAGATACTGCTGCAATTCTATATGGAAGACCATCATCAAAAGTTGATGTACAAATTCGATTTTAATCTATACTGATCCAAAAATAATGCCTAGTATACATAAGATCACAAATGGATTTGTAAATGTATCCAATAAAATGTTTCACAGATTTTCTTAACATTCGATGTAGGAGACTTTCACAAAACGATGTCGGGTAAGTCGGAGTTTTAGATACGTGTATATCCACCCACAATGAAAGCCAGTGTACTAAATGGAGTAGTTCTGCCCCTTTTCCAATCCTGCTTACAAAGTTATGTTCCGGGAAACTTTGTCTAAGAGATACACAAAAACTGTGCGTAGCAAACTGGTCATCTTAATAACAGGGTGTCTGGTGCCGGGTCCTGTGCCCAGTCCGCAAGCCATTAGGCGAAACTCACAGGAACTCACTTTTGTTTCGTCCACATGTGAAATACGCCAAGAAATCGATTCAACACAACAGCTGTTACGTCATTACAATTCTTATAAGACATTATTCTTAAAACAAATGAATAACAGCAGGCCCTAAACTCCTTCACTTGATACACGTATTTACATTATCTGGACTCCGTGGTCTGTAGTCCCCAAGCGAACTATACCGACCGAGCGACCGCCGCTTGTCGGCCAACTTTTGCGGGCAGAGGGTGTCACGTGGTCAGCTCAACGAATCCCCCACGGCCGTTAATTTCGGTCTTCTAGACCGGAGCCGCCATTTCCTTGAAATAGCTCCTCAATCTTCCTCCAGAGGCTCAGTGGACCCCGTTCGAGACCCACTACTTCTCAGAAAATTTGGTAGCGCCGGAAATCGAAGCCGGGACCTCTGGATCTGTAGCCAGGAACTCTGACCACTAGACCACAACTGAACACCTACATTAATTACCACTATAAGGAAGACTACATTCAATGACGTGTTTTGGGGAGTTCAAATGTGTATAATAATAATGCATTCTTGCGTCTTAAACCCACAGCATCCGTAGCTGCCGGCTGCGTGAACCAACTACAAAATTGCGTGTGAGAAGGTTCCCCAGGGCTACATTACTATATAAATTATAACTCGATTCATTCATTCATCAGTAATCTGTCAAGACGACAGGTCCACAGTCTCTTCCACAACAGTTCCTCCACTTAATGCGCTCTAGAGCTTTCTCCTCCAAATGAGAATATTCTCTTCTGTCTCCAAGGTCATCCAGCATCTTCTTACGTCTTCTTCCTCGTCTTTTGTCACTTCTATCCGCCCCTCTGTTTCCTTCAATAACTTCTTTTAGAAGGCAGTTACCGCGTAAGATATGACCCATCCAATTAGCCTTCCGTTTTCTTATTTCGTGTAGGATATTCCTCTGCTCACTGACTCTAAATAACACTTCTTCATTTCTCACATAATCGGTCCAACTGATCTACTGCCCTAAGTGTCCAAGTTTCAGCCCCATACAGAGCTATGCTCCAAATGTAGCATTTCACTAGTTTCTTTCTCAAATTTAAGTCCAATAACTCGATTATTTCAAGAAAAATCAGAATTAAGATCTTCACAGTATTTAATGTTCATTAAATAATAAATTATACGTCATACCATCTCGCAATAAGTAAATGGAAGGCAGTGCATTCCTTAGTTGTGGGCCTCAGAGGCAACGGGGAAACTTCGCAAGTTACTTGTGGCTAGGTAGCCGCAGGGTTCAGTGACGACCAGGAGGAGGGCTCTAATCTTCGGTTTATGACCTTCAGGTGATGTGAATACCGAAGAACAATGCCCTACCAACTGTCTAGGACAGCTTGTAAGTTAATCTCGCGGATGCTCTGCATGAAAGGACGAGGAATACAAGGCGATGCGACGTACAGGTATTCAGAGCCACTGTTTAAAAACTGCTTTCTGTTCAGCGATGCAGAAGACGTTCAGGTTTCTACGACGACATCAAAACAGGGTCAAATATCAGATTTACTAACCTGGCTGCGACTTCCATGCATAAAATGAAGGCATAATGGGGGAAGCTGTGTCTTCTCAGTGAGTCTATCTCGGATTTCGATAAAAGTTTCTTACACAACACCTATATTAAACGCAGTCGACCGAATTTCATTCTGGCCCATGTAGATCACACGACACACTGTCTGTCTCTGAGAGGGGAAAAAGCAAAAAGATAACTGGTACTTATCATAAACCACCTTTAGCAACACTTCAGATTTTTACTCTTCAAGAAACCTTGGTCGATGTCGTGTACGTTCTGGAAAACACAAGGGAAATTATGTACGACTGTATGCAGTGTGGTGCTGTAACCGTACGTCCCTCGCCAAAACTATTTAATTAAGGGCAGGACGAATTTTTGCAATGTTTCTCAGCATGAGAGACGCTCCTCCGGCGAGATACCATCCCGGGACCGTCTAGTTGTAATTCAGCTATTGTCCTCCTTAGGCTTAGGGTGCCACTATTGTCCCTAACGTCGCCTGTTTGCTCCTAGTGCCATAACCAATGAAATGACTTGTCCGAGACCGGCCAGGAGGGGTCTTGGGTTCCCTGATCGTGTGCCTTGAATACCTAGGAAGGTTTATGAGGGGCATCTCGAAAATACGAATGTAGGACAAATGTCGGGCTAGACCCGTTGTTATTTTCTTGTTTTGTTTTAGGCCCACTGGGGGCATTTGTTTACAGGGAGCGGAGGTAGACAATTAAAAGGGAGTTACAGGAGGGTAGTTAGCGAGTGGTGTGTGTGGTCAGTGAGCTGGGGGCAAATTGGTGTACAAAGGTTAAGTGTGACGGAACGGCTAGTTTGGAGGAATAATATAAAGATTAATCACTCTATGAAATTTTAAATTAAGACTTCAATACTAACCCCGAAGTGTGTTTCACTCCCATATCCGAAGCACCCCTATCCCTGAGATAAAGAACTCGAACTCGAGCTCGAGCCACAGTCGTGGCAGATGCAAGTCGGTGGGCGGCCGCAGTGCCTGCAATGTGATTTACTTTCTAACACCAATTTAATGTCTGAAGTAACTGAACACCACTGCTAATGAGGTATGCAAGATCGAAAAGTATGCTTTTGAAAAATATTTCCACTCCAAACTCGAGTACTAATTGCAAGGAGCTGAGCCCTTCTTGAGAAGCCGCCACAGGTGGGTCCCGTGTCACCACGGCATGACGCGTCCTCAGGTTGCGGATGGAGGAGACGCCCTCCAGGTATGGAGAGTAGCTGCGAATATACTGAATAAGAAGTCGAGGACAGCCGGCAAGGGGTGGTTCTCCAGCTTTGGGGTTGGGCGTGTGGCTAACAACTCCTCGCCGTAAAAAAACTTGTTACGAGATGTCATAAAGGCCTCCAAAGTAGCGTGTTACGCCTTTTAACTCTAATCCTGAAAATGACAGCCGTGAAATTCTTCAATGCCAGGCCGCCATTTTAGGCTATAAGAGCTGCGCTAAGGGCTTTAAATGTGGAGAAGGAATTTCCTTGAAATGTTTCTTCACTACGTAGTTAAGTTAAAATGTCAACGAATATGATGTGTGGTCAGATATGGCAGGTTTTGTAACGGTCGAAATTTTGGAGACTTGGCACTCAAACGGTCAAATCTCAGGGCAAGGAAGATAACACACGATCTACAATCAGGTAACATGTACGTTCCACTGGGTTCTCGTCAATAAGAACTACAAATGTTGCAGTTTGATTTTAACATTAGCACTACTGCGCCTATGTTGCTGGCCACTGGCCGTTATATGAGTTATGTCTGACATACTCGGGTCTACTCTCGTCTTCGGGTGACTGGGTCTCTTCACACTGACATACTGTTGTACTGTTAAGAACAGGGCGGGCGGGTGGAATCGAATCCGGTACGTCTTGAGGAAAGGCTCCTACCATAACCACAGTCGATGTAACGGGAACCAGTCACCTTAGGATGACATCCTCGGACAATGTACGTTAGAAAGTTGTCCCTGTGCTCAACGAATTAAGCACTACGCCATGAAGGTGTATAGAGGAGTGGATGTATAGATCCACCTATTCTTGACCTCCGCACTAACTGGAGGTGAGTGGTAAGCTTCACGCACCAGCCGCTTTACCCCCGGAGAAAGAGTCCCCGGTGTTGGGCGAACACCAGGGCTGGTCTGGACGATTCGGAGAAGAGAAAATTCTTGAAAATACCGGAAATCGACCTCCGACCCCTCGGTCCTCCAGCACGTAGCCAGTAGCCATACCGACTACGCTACCCCGGCTCCTCGATATACGTTAACAGAGGCGTAATATTGACACAATGGGTCGAACCATTGTCAGTGTTTACAGAATCGGTTTGATTTTAACAAACAGGTTATCCGACGAGTACGTTTTATCACTGATCAAACACGTTCCGTCAGCATGGATCTATAGGACTATACTATACGTATGTGAACACAATGAGCAGTTTTGCTACGAGGTAGGCATTGCAGATCGGCACGCCTGGTACGAGCAGCCAGCCTCTTCGACCTGAATTTGCGCTCTCAAAGAAAAAAGAGAAGGAACTCGCTGTCTTCTCTCATTAATTAATTCAGTTCGTACTTCACAGGAAACATATTAAGTCACCAACACAAAGATGAGCCGGTTAATGCTGTTTAGACAGAAAATCGCTGTTTATTGTGAGGACCATACGAAAAACACAAACACGCTCCGTGGACAGAATGCAGTTTTCTATTGCGATAAAGCAGGCTGTGCTTACAGAATCATTGGGCTTTAAAGGGATATTCCATTCTGCTGCAGTCTACGGTTATTCAGATTAGTCAAGAAGAGTACGCCTGTATTTTTGTTCAATTACGAGAGCTAGTTTGTAGGCAGGCATACAGACATGCATCATAAGGAGTGGGCCTAACTGCTGGCCCTTGCACAGCGACCTTCAGTGACCTGTGCTTTAGTTATATGCCTATATGGCGTGAGTAGTTCAGGCTATGTAACGTCGAATGGTAGGTTCACTAGAAAATAAAGAATTGGAAATGATGTGAAAGGAGCAGTAGTGGCATTTGCCCCTAAGGTATAAGCAACACCATGAAAAGCTCTGCCACAACAGCAGAAATCCGATCAGAGCTTTGCATCCGGGCCCCCAGAACACCGCGACAATCAGCCTTTGTTATAAAGAATGTCTGCATGTATGGCGCAACCACGACGTCATGAAGACGTATAAGTCAACACAATCCGAGCTTCAGCACTCAGCATCACGCTCCAGTCCCTATCTTCCAGGAGGCGCTCCCGGATATGGCCCAGGGCCGGTCTCAACACGGTGCTGGGAAGAAAATATCCCTGTCCCTCCTGGTAGCTGAACGCAGGTCTCGCCAATTCCTTTACTGACAGAGCCACAAAAGAAAAAGAAACTCCGCGGTTTTAGTACGCAAGCCAACTATACCGGCCGAGCGACCGCCCCTTGTCAGTGAAGTTAGTGCCAACTTAAGCGGATAGAGGGAGTCGCGTGGTCAGCTCAACGAATCCCCACCGCCGTTAATCTCGGTTTTCTGGACCGAAGCCGGTATTCCCTTGAAATAGCTCCTCAATCTTCCTCACGAAGCTCAGTGGACCCCGTTCCAGACCCACTACTTATTACAAAATCTGATAGCGCCGGGAATCGAACCCAGACCTCTGGATGTGTAGCCAGGAATTCTGACTACTAGACCACAGTGGCGGTCGTCCGATGTCAAACAACTGTAGAAAATTAAGTAATAAACTTCTGAAGTATTTTATTGTAAATTTTATTAACCGGTTAACTGTTTTTCCCCCATTCTGTACATGTGTGTGTAATTTTCTTTCCGAAAATAGTTGTGTAAACAATTATATAAATTAAGATTTATAGTAAACTATGAAGGCTACAAACTACATCCAAACAGACAGTAGGACGAAACACATGGCAGTCTCCAAATCTGATCGCGGAGCGCCATCTTTCCTTTGCAGATTCGCCCCCGGACATTCCTGTGCAACCAACATCGTTTGTCCGGAATAAGTTTCTGTGCACAGCCGGCCCGTGTGCAACTCTGTCATGCTACGCTCTCGGAAGCGTTACATTGCTTATTATCGCCCCGACGGTCTCCTGCAGGCACAGGCAGAGGGGCTACAACGCTGTATCTTATCACCATGACTTCTTCAGGTAGAAGAGAACTGTACCTATTATGTGGGGCCTATTAGATAAGGTTGCCGGCCACAGGAGCAGAGCGGTCTAGGGCATGAACTGTCTTCACTCACTCGAACGCTGGGATCGTGGGTTCGAATCCCACTTAAAGCATGGATGTTTGATGTGTGTATGCGTTCATTCTGTTTGTGCTGTCCTGTGTTTAGGCAGAGGCCTTGCGACGAGCTGATCACTCGCCCAAGGAGTCCTACCGTCTGTGAAAAATGATTCCCGAACTGAAGAAGAAGCCTGGGCCCTGAGCGAGCTGTAAGAGCGACTGAAAAAAAAAACAACTAATTCGGTTTTTTCTTACTATATGCTACTTATCGATCAAATTTCAAATCACGTTTTCATAAACTTAATGTTCAGGCATCCCCGATTTCCGACGGGAATACGTTCCTACATGAGACGTAAATGGAAAGCCGTGCACTTACTGTTCAGTATAACATAAGATGGGCCGAACACATTTCCTGCCCATGTATCTGTTTCCTGACAATCATTCTCACAGTACGTCTTCAGGGAAGTAGGCAAGACTACACTGCAGGCCGCCTTTTCTTTCGTCGCTACTTAAATAGACTGCCTTTGCAACGGAGCGAGTCACCGTGGAAGTCATACAATATACAATTCTTCTGCTTGCCTTCATTACTGCATGTTCTCATTAAATGTTGTTACTGCAGCCTTCAATTAGGCACTGTTGCCGTCTCTGCCCCTTTGTCTATGACCAGAAGGAGAAATAAAACAATGCGAATGTTCACGCTCAAGTTACAAGTACCTACACAAAAACAACTGTTTCCAGCATCAGAACACAATGAGATAAACAACGTACGTTATGCCTTACATGTGTCCACACTGTAAAGGAGTTCAATTCGAAAGGAACTGCGCAGTGTCCCATTGCGCATGAAAGACGCAAGAGAAAGTGCGACAACAGACGTATACGGCACGGTTAACTACAACTTACTTCACTTTCAGAAGAACAAAACAGCCGTAATATTTTAAAATTCCATTATCACTAGCCTCCTTATATCACCACTTTCGTAACATAAATGAAAGCGGCGCACATTTCTACCCTTTTTATAATAAGACGACGGCCTCTGTGGTCTGGTGGTCAGAGATCCAGAGGTCCCCGGTTCGATTCCCGGCACTACCAGATTTTAGGAGAAGCAGTGGGTCTGGAACGGGGTCCATTCAGCCTCGTGAGGATAACTGAGGAGCTATTTCAAGGTAATAGCGGCTCCGGTCTAGAAAACCGAGATTAAGGGCCGTGGGGATACGTTGCGCTGACCACGTAACATACTATATCCGCAAAATTTGGCACTAACTTCGCCGACAAGCGGCAGTCGCTCGGGCGGTATAGTTCGCTTGCGGACTAGAGGCCACGGAGGTTTTGTTTTGTTTGTTTCTATACTAAGACAATGTGCAGAAATTTTGTAAATCACATGAGTAAACACGGTATGCAAATACAGTAGACGCACATCGCAACTATGAAGCCCCTCAACTCAAAGTATACCAAGCATGTGATAATGTGCTGTCTGGTCACATCGTAACTACCTTCGAAAATTTCAAGCCAAATGAAAAATAAAATGTCTCTCTTTTTAAATTTATTTTAGGATATTTACAATCTACTCATAATGTACTAATACAGAGTAATAAGCAAATGCATATGTCTCATTAACCGACCATTTTATTCTCAATTACTTCAACCAAAATGGATACTTAAAGTCCTAACCTCGAACCCAACCTGGTGGCATATGATGATGCTAAATTGTTAGAGACTATTTTAAAAGTGAAAGAACCAAAGTACACACACCTGGCAAAACACACAAAAATGGAGGCTCCGTTCGGTAAGTACTCGGTATTTAAATAGCTTTTTCCACAAACGTTCCGGTGTGTACAATGTTAAGTTGACTGACAAGGCTGCATGAAGGGGCCATCGTACATCCAGTCAAAACGGAACATACAGCCCAAGCTGGCTTGATGACATCACGCCAAGAGTAAACTTCAGGTCAGACGGTGCTGGGCCCGACGAGTGTTGCCTCGCTTTACCCTCACGGCAGAACTAAAATAGCCCGTACTGATTTCTCTAAATGAAGTAGTGATTCATGTCCCAGAACGGCGCTTGGTATTCAAGCGTCGTTCCATCATGGCCGCATTTAGATACACCGATATCTCGACACTGGAGTCATGAGAGTCTAAATATGAGAAATTCTGAGAACTCGCGATATCTCTTCATTCAGCTGTCACTAAAAGTTGGCAGAAATAATAAATCAATCAATTATAGCTCTTCGTAACTGATTTCTACGCAGTTTGTGTCGCCGATTCGAAATTACATGAAACTGGTACACTAACCTCAAAGTTTCGCTGCTCCGTGTTTCTGCAGAGGTTAAGCAGTGTCGAATGTTAGGACTGCTGGAAATGAAGAACTGAGAAGGGTGTGTACGAAAGCTGGAGTGACCCACTTTAATGTGCCGTTAGCATACCTCGAAATAAAGGTAAAGTTATCCCTGTGCTTAACTAATTAAGCAATATGCCATGAAGGCGTATGGGGGAGTGGGTGTATAGACCAACATTTTGACCTCAGCGCTAATTGGAGCTGAGTGGTCAGTTTCAGGCCCCGGCCGCCTTACTTCCGGTACCCATTGGATAGGAGGTTGGGTGAACCCCAGAGCCGGTCTACACGACATGGAGAAGTGAAAATTCTTGCCCCCACCTGGACTTGAACTCCGATCCCGTAACCAGTCGTTACACCGACAACGCTATCCCAGCTCTAACACACCTCGAAGAACTGTGAGAAAGCCACGAACACATCGCAAAGCGATCCACGTCGACAACAGAACCCCGATCTTTCAGAAACGAGGCGCGAGTTGTAATCATTACACGACAATCTTGGCGTCTTGGATCGGGCCATGACGTAGCGTCTGTCTAAATAACTAGCTTTGTGGTCTTTCCAGGGGGCTGGAAGTCTGTCATCTGATCAACAAATTCCTCGCTTTTATGGAATTTAGGCGTTCATCCAGTGTTCACAACAGCTTGCCAATGGACATTACCTTGAGAAAACTGAATCCAGTCCACTTAAATTTCCTTAAGAACAGTTTCATCATTGTGTTCTAATCTATGCAAAGGACTTCAAAGTGGTAGACCGTATCTTCCTTCGAGATTTGCGACCAAACTTCATAGAGTTTATACACATCTTATCTTCCCCACGCAATCTTCTTGTTCCGTCCATCTGATCCGCCTTGACATTGTTTTCGTGAGTTTTTATAACACTTTCAGTATGGAGACCGCAGAGCGTTACGGTGGTAAGAAAACTGAACCGATGAATTGGAAAGGACCTATAAAGTAGCGGCAGTAACCGAATCGACGTACTATCCCAGAATTTGCTTTGGGGGCTGAGGAAAACTGCGAAAAATATCAGTCCGGACAACTGCGTCCCCGCCGGAAATGGAATTGAGAACCTCCCGGATATAAGTCTACAACCTTACGCCTAGACCAGTTTATTCGGCCCGCTTTGACTTAACAGCCTTCGTAACATCTGGCGAAGAGTCTAAATTGTGGAGCTAGCCAACGTAACATCTTTGGCCTCTGTCTACGTAGAACCAGGCATGCCACAACTGGAACCTGCAATCCCAGTGGTCGAGTGGTCAGAGACTGCGCGGCGTGTGTGATCGGCGGTATTGGTGATCGTGACTTGTGTTTTGCTGTGAAACAGTTCTCTACTGGACTTCTGTAAAAATTCCGGTTATGGCTGCAGTTTCTATACTAATCAGACGAAGAGCAGACTTCTTCATTCGAGCTCTGCGTTCCGTTTGCCTTGTTACTGATTAAACAATAAAAGATGCTGGAATAAACTAATGACGGTTTTTCTCGTTCACGTGAGGCCAGCCGAGATTCTAAATTTATAATTTATACAACTCCGTGATCAGTCTCCACTACACAGTTTCTGGCTACCTTACATTTGTCTGATACAGTCTCAGAGGTCACCACAAAAAGCAAACTCCGTGTCCTGTAGTCCGCAAGCGAACTATACCGACCGAGTGACCGCCGCTTGTCGGCGAAGTTAGTGCCAATTTTAACGGATAGGAGGTGTCGCGTGGTCAGCGCAACGGATTCCCACGGCCGTTAATCTCGGTTTTCTAGACCGGAGCCGCTACTTTTCCATTCAAGTAGCTCCTCAATTATCCTCACGAGGCTGAGTGGACCCCGTTCCAGACCCACTACTTCTCAGAAAATCTGGTAGTGCCGAGATTCGAACCAGGGACATCAGTATCTGTAGTCAGGAAGAGGTCATAACAGCATAAACAAATATTTGGCCTAGCTATCCTTAGACTTCATACGAGCGTAACACAATTATTTGCTGTCGGGAGCTCTATTCACCAACACTGAACGTGCGCATGATTGAAGCCATATACAGAGTTGGATAAATAAATTTCGATACTCATTTTCAATTTCGCGCCGGACGATTTGGCAACACTGTTACTTAGAATGTTAGGTGACGCAACAAGACAGAGTATGGAAAGTCTGGATAAGCTGCGTTCAGTATTCGTTGAACAGTATCTCGTCAGATCACTGTGTGAACTTTGTCCAGAAGTGAAAATGGAGCGTACGGTGGAAAAGAGTGAATGTGAATTTTTGTGTTAAAACTGCAGAAATCGCCCAATAAAACGTTGGAGATGTTAGGAACAGTTTGTGGTGAATCCCCAGGCCAAAGAGGCAACGGATGTCGGAGTCCAAAATTAAAACAGTGTTGATCTGCTTTTGCGACATGAGGGGTAACATTTACCACTGTTAAGCAAACATTCTACGTGGAGATGTTGAAGAGGCTTATTGTTGCCATGAAGAGCAAGCTAGGGGAGCTGTGGTGAGACTGCTCATTGAGTCTTCACCACGAACAACGTGCCAGTACATACTTCGCTTCAAGTGTCAGCTTTTAGCAGGACAAGACATCTCTGCCATGGATGATCCGCTGTACGCACCTGACAGGGCTCCAGCTGACGCTGAGGACATTAAATCATGTGTGAAAAAATCTGACACCCCTGTTCAGGACTTTAAAAATTGTTCTGAACAATGGCCGACGCGCTGGGAACATTGTTAAGAACTGGAGAGAGATTACTGTGAAAAATTCTACGTTGCTAATATCGGCAGCTCTAAATTTTTTTCAAATTAGTCTCGAAACTTATTTACCCGACCTTGTACAGAGTGTGTAGATAGTGCTACTGGTGATTATTTACATCTGGTAAGTCAACCAATAAGGCACTCTCGCTAAAGACATGGTCCAAAATAGAAGTCCATTCAGTAATTCAATGTTTGTCTGCAAAAAGGACCAAATGAAGCGGAATTCATTGAGAGTTTATGTCTACTTATCAGTAGAACGTGAAGTCAAAGAAGCAGGTTTGGTGTAATCAGCTCCTGACACAGGATGTCAATTCCACACGAGTGCGTACTGAGCTATCGGTGAGCGGAGTTGGAGCATCCGTCCTCCAACCCAGACTACGCGCCTCTCCGACTTCCACTTCCTTGGGCCCTTAAAACAGCAGCTTTCTGCAAAGCGCCTTGAAAGAGATAAGAACATTCACCGTGAAGTGTGTCACGTTGGCTATCACAGCTGAGTCCACTCTTTTAGTGCAAGGGGTGGATATTTTTGCCCAGTGGCGTGCGGTACTATTTTTGGTTAGGGAGGCAGTGGTATCTAATAAACGAAGTGACAGCAATCAACTCACCCAAATTTACATCACTTATTGAGTCAATAAGGTCGTTTTGTATTCTGTTCGATAAACCTGTAAATACTGTACTGTTCTCAAGGTGAGCATTGAGTTTATGATATTTCCTCAACAAGTGAACTAATTCCACATAATTACCTCGGTCGATAGAATCCACGCTTTCGTCACGACCACGGAGGGCAAGCTGCCTCTTTCCTAAATGGCAGATGATATCAATCAAGCGTTTCATTATTTCTCTAGGTAGTATCGTCAGGCGCTTTTGATTGTCAAGTTGACAGTCAATTCGAGATTTCCCGAACATAACAAGCTGCATTGTTGAAATAATATGAGTCTGAGAGTTCTCGTGTCGTTTCAGTGCTTTATGAAGGTTGCTGATATCACCAAACCCAGTCTTGTTCCATACATTTTTTCATTGAGAAACAATAGGAATGGCCAACAAAACAATTTTCCTATATTACGGCAACCGGATAGCCATTCTGTTTTAGAATACTGTTCCAAATTAAATTTCCTCACACATAATTTGGTTTGTGCTTTAAGTTCTGGCAACTCTCATGTCGGTCATCCTCTCTCTATAATTATTTTCATTTCAGAAAGGTCCCTGCTACTAAACTCCCGTTTTAAAAGGCTTTCGATTGCACAGTCGAAGTCGCGTTGTCTGCCAGAATTCATTTTAGCTGTGACCTGTGCGTGTAATCTAATCACGCCCCTGCCCTTGTACCACAATATCCGATTTGCTTCCCTTAAACCCTGATGGCTTCTTTATGATGCGTCAAAATACGATCACAAATACAATCTTGCGCCATATAAATATGCAGTTAAAATATTTTAATAAAACTTAATGTTACCTATAACACCCAACAAGACTGAAATCACGCATAAACAGTTAATTTTCACATAATCATCTAAAGAACACATTCCTTCGCTGGTCTAGCCAGCAAACCGAAATTTGCTTCGCTTTACCCCTTCAGATTAGACGAATTATTACGAAGATTAACGAAAGGAAACTTCGTCCGTCCCACCAAGCAGGGGAAGGGAGGAGGAGGAGGCATGTGGCCTTGAGCAGGAACACGCGCTAAATGACAATATTCAAATTGAATTATTTATATATGGCCTCCTTTCTTTTCGTTTCTTAACTACGGAAGCAATGCTTCCCATGCTTCCATGCACGGCACGCCACTGTTTTTACCTCATGGTGGGAAAAATGCGTAAATAGGTAAGGTGATTATGTTGATGGTTAGTAGAGATACGTCCTTTGACTGTCTTGTACCATTAAAAGTGTTTCCACGAAGAAAAGGAACATTCGGACCCCTCGCATCCAGGACCGATGTGAGGGCACAGGCTAGCTAGTTGCGCCACATTCAACACGCCCTTTTCTTGCTTCCTGCTAAATGGAAATTAATTTCCGGTGAGCGACTGTTTATACCATGATAATTAACTGTCGGTAATCTAAACCTGTTATGCAACAATGTAAACAAAACTGTTGCAGGAATTACAAAGCCAACGGCAACTTTCGTCACAGTGCAGTGTCAGGAAAGTTCGTGTTATTAAATGCAAGGAAATTCTAAGGAGGTTAATCTGCTTTTAACTGAAAGACGGAGAGGACTCGGTAGGACTTGCGCCTCCACCGGCTCCCTTTTATATCCATACGGAATTTCACGTACCAACGTTCATTAGTTCTCACGGCTGGCATTCGGTTCCTTCAAAAACTCAATTCTGTAGGTGGGTGGGCTTCGCATTATCGCCATATTAACAGGCTGCACTGCTCTTGGCAGAAAAAAAGGAAATGCCGGTAACAAGGCTGGATGGCCTTTAGTGGTACTTGGGTATTCATACCAGGTTTCATGAATCAGTCAGTGGGTTAGAAAGTTGTTAGAGGAACCTGAGGCAGACAGGGCCACACTTTGCAGTGTCAAAACAGAGAGATTCAAACTCAGTGCCCTGCTGCGCTGCTGCAAGCTGCGAAACTGTACTCACGGAGCCCGGATCTGAACGCGCACCACCACCAAGGAAAGGGGGGAGGAGGGGTGAGGAGGATGGATCTGAAACATTCGATGGGCCGATATGGGCTGGATTCGTCTGGCTTAGGATCACGGACCAGTGTCGGGCTTTCGTGAACACGGTGATGAACCTTCGGGTTACATAAAATGTTGGGAAATTCTTGAGTAGCTGAGCGGCTGTTGGTTTCTCAAGGACTGAGCTTCATGGAGTTAGTTACGTAGTTTGTATCCTTCAACAGATGTTACTACGGCGATCAAATTAATGTCCATGCGAAATGTGGGCCACTTGCAAACCTACATACAAATATTTATTTTCGAAAAACTTCAAGGGAAAAATCACTTGGGCGACTGGATAGGGATGGAGGGGGGATATTAGAATAGATCTTGAACAAACGGAACGGTCAACTGTCGGCTGCATTCGATTAACAGAGGGCGGAATTCAAGAGCGGGCTCCTATGACAGGACAATGAACATTCGGTTCCATAAACTGTGGATATTCCGTTAGAAAGCAGAGCGACTGTCAAATTTCAAGAAACGTCCTGAACATACCATGGCGTTTTCACTGCAGCATGAAGTCGTGTAAGTCAGACTTCATGCATTCTTAACCTCGGCTGCAGATGGAGGTAACTAGCCACATTTTCTGTTCCCACTGGTTCCTGTTTCCTAAACACACAAGCTGCTCCGTTTCGAACAGTCCTCCACTTAAATTGGAGCTACTATCTACTCGGATGTTTCCTTTAATTTTTTCGTGAATGTCATTTTGATATGTTACTGTTGTTCCAAAATTTGCGAAATGTTTATGTCTTAAAGGAAAGCGTTAAGCTGCTTTTCTACTGCAATTCCGTCCTGAATTTTGGGGACGAAACAGGGACATGAACTACTCAGTTGTCTCCCCACTTACTTCTAGTCTAACCTACTTAGTAGACCTTCTGTGGTTTTATTTGAAGTTCGCTTAATTTATGTGTCCGCCAAACAATTTAACATCACTAACACAGACCGGAAGCTGACGCGAAACGACTTCAAAAATTAACCAAGGATCTTAGACACGATAAAATTTGTTAAGTGTGGACAAGCTTCCAGCACGGCGTGGAGGCCTGGAGGAACCTGCTGTCATGACAACAGTTACTGACAGGGTCACTATATGTACCGTACATACGTGTCACCGGCCGGATTTACTGCGCCTTGTTCATTCTGAGGTATTCAGTTCGAATTTCGCCCAAGATATCTGAAATCCTCTGGACTTTTCGTGGTTTTCCTCAGTTCCTCCTGGTAAAGTACGGGATAATATCTCTATTAGCACACGACCGCTTCCTTCCAAATCAAAATTCGTCCTACCATTCGACGCCAAACTGTCTACATAAGGACAGCGTGCTGAGCCGAGATAGAAACCTGGAGCTCCCCAAATACGAAGCAAAGTGTTAATCACTCGACGGCAAAGTTCCTTTCACGTGAAAGCGGAAGTTTACTTCACTCTGTAGCTGTCTGTACTCGTACAGACAATAACAAACCAGTCAAACCGGCCACAATGTAATTTTCAAAGTCCATTTTGTGTCTGCATTGTTTCAGAACTAATCTCCCTGATCGGTTATGCGTTTCCTGATATGTCTATGTATGCATGTGCCTCTGCAGTGCGTGCCTAGCAATAAAACACATGGGTAGAGCTGGAATTTCTTCTGGTAGAGCCCACTCTGAGTTACGTATAGGCGACTACAAGTGGATCAGCCATCAATCTGTATGGGATTTGTAGTAACGAAACTGCCATGTGCAGGAGACATATTAGTTTTATCTTCTATTTACCAGTCATAATGTCTATCAAAATGACAATAAAAAATGTCGCAATTTCGCAGCTCTCGTCGGTCTGGTCCCCATAATTTTATTTTCCCGTCGTTAGCGCGATGTTTCATTTTCGAACGTGTGTCAGTACACCGCCTTGTATCTGCTTGTGTTCAGCCTCAGTTTTAGCCAGACGCAAAGCGGATGTTTGATAATAAGAGACGCCTTATTGCCACTGGATTAAAACTTTGCTTTAGACTATGCCATTAGAACCCCATCCAAAAAATAAGTGATCATTCACTCACTCATTGAGCTGAGCCCTTCTTGAGAAGCTGCCAATTGTGCAGCCACTCAGTAACTTCCCAGCATTTTATGGAGCCCGAAGATCCATTACCGTGTTCACAAGAGCCCTCCACTGGTCCCTATCCTGAGCCAGATCTATCCAATCCATACCATCCCATTCTATCTCTCTAAGATCCATTTTAATATTGACTACCCACCTACGCCTTGGTCGTCCCAGTAGTCTCTTTCCATCTGGCTTTCCTATCAATATGCTATATGCATTTCTCACATCCCCATTCGTGCTGCATGTCCTGCCAATCTCATCCTCCTTGATTTGATCATTCTAATTAGGTTTGTCCCTGTCACCAAGGCATAGCCCGTCCTCAGGTTCCGGATGGAGGACACGCCCTCCAGTTTTGGAGGGAAGCTGCGAATAGATTGAATAAGCAGTATGGGGACAGCAGACAAGGGGTGGTCCTCTAGCTTGGGGGTTGGGCGTGGGGCTAACAACTCCTTACCATAAAAAATAAGTTTGTTACGAAAATGTTCACAAAGCCTCCGACCTGATAAAATAGGTGTTTTAAATAAAAAGAAGATAGAAACTGAATAGAACACACCCACTTCTGATTTATGCTGATGATGCTAATTTATTTGTCTAAAATATAAATTCCATAAATGATCCCATACAATTTCAATTGGACCCTAGTAAGTAGGGCAGTTTAGACATAAGCAGAGAGAAACTATGCAGGGCTATATGTTTATGTCTCGTCCTCAGAATGCAGACGAAAACCATAATAAACCCATAGCTAATAAATTCAAACATGCTGTAAAATTCATATGCTGCATTTTGGAACGATAATAGCAAATCAAAATTGTATTCATGAAGAAGTTAACAATGCTTGTAACAATTCAGTTCCAAACCCTTGATCTTCTGATCTGCTGCCTACAAATATAAACATTATAACATACGGAAACTGTAATTCTATCTACATTTTTGTATTGGTATGAAATTATTCTGTCACGTCAAGGAAGAATAGAGATTGCGGGTGTCTGAGGACAGGACCTAAGAGGGAGGAAGTGACAGGGAATTAGAGAAGAAGGCATGAGAAGCTTCGTGGTTTGTACTCTCCACCGACGTCGTAAGGATGATAAACTCAAGACATGTAGCACGCATGAAAGCTATCAGAATTGTGAAAAACATTTGGTGGGAAAACCTGAAGAGGAAAGACCTTTCTAAGATCTAGGAGTAAATGGGAGGGAAAGAACTCCATGGCTTTAGTCCGCAAGCGAACTATACCGACCTAGCTACCGCCGCTTGTCGGCGAAGTTAATGCCGACTTTAGCGGATAGAGGGTGAGATGGGAGGAAATCAGGGTAAATCGTGTAGAAATAGTGCAGGAAACTGAGGCCTGGATTCATCTGGCTGAAGGCAGGGTCCAGTGGCGGTTTTCTTTTTTTGTGAACACGGTAATGAACCTTCGGGTTCTATAATAGACGGAAATGTTTTTAAGCAGCTGAAACCATTAGGTACTTGAAAAGTAGTGTGGGCTCCATGCAGAGAAAATATGTTTGAGATGCAAGGAACACACCGCTCCACAGGTTCAATAACCTCGGGGGATCCTTTATCCTTAAACTACGTACATTCGCCGATCCAGGGGGCAGTTTTTTACATACCTGCTGAACAGCATACCCATTTGGGCCATGCCAGAAGCCATAATGATACTTCCAAGATAACCACGAACCAACTGACGTAGGATTTTATTCCTGTTATAGCAAATGCCCAGACTCAACGGCTGAACAGTATACGTATCATATGTTCCTTTATAGTCGACCATGTGTCGTGTTAGTTGACGCTTTGCAGCGTGAATTTTTCTAATATTTAAAAATTCAGTTCGTACCTCACAGGTAACACACTACGTCTCCATTACAAAGCGAACTGCTTAATGCTGTACAAATATTATGTTTTTGGACATTATCCATCGTCCTGTCTTTATCTAAAAATACCGACCTGATAATTTTTCAAAACACAACGTTTCGGAGACTGGATTCTGTCTCCGTCTTCAGGTAAACCTTACTAAGTTCCCACCTCCGCTCCGGAGATAGGGACTAGCTATATCGATTGGGCACAACTGAGAAGGTTTTACCTGAAGACGGAAACAGAATCCTGTCACCGAAACGTCGTGTTTTGAAAAATAATCAGGACGACATTCTTACATAGAGAGGACGATGGCTAATTCCCTAAAACAGCCGTGTCAAACATGCGGCCCCCATAGCCACAAAGTGCGGCCCCTCAACTTTTAAAGCTAATTGATATTAAAATCAATATTAAAATTTTAGTAGAAATATTTTTTGTAACGACAATTTTCCAACAGACCAGAAGACAAGAAGTCTCACGCAGACATAAATTAGGCTGCAGGAAATTCAATGTTTTGCTATTTCTAACACAATTTCTTGTGTAATCTCTCTTTTTACATATTGAAGAGCTGTTTGATACTTGTCAAAAATGGCATTCTCTTGCTTTTTAAAACTGTAAGATATGTGACTTGAGGTAATTATATTGAAATTATTCTTAAATAATAAATAGAATTACATTTCCTTGTATCAAAATCTAATGTATATTTCCATTTTGAAGTGCGGCCCTGGACTATTATTTATAGGGCTGAGATGGCCCTCTGTACAAGTTGAGTTTGACATGCCTGCCCTAAACCTTATTTTTGTACTAATGTGCTTGAGGCACCAACTTGTAGATCCTGGTTAATGCTGTTTATAGAAAGGTCTGGTACTTATTCTGTGTGGAAAATGCAGATATTTTATGTTACATGTCGCAATTACTGTGCACTAAAGAGATAACGGTGCACAGATGTGTGATATTATCTCCAGACATTTGGTAGAAAGTTCTAACCCGTGATCTCGAAAGTTCCAGTAGTTCCACACGATGCGATCACTCTGATTTAGGCCCCATCACAATACAGAGATGTCTGCATGTAAGAAGTAAAGCTATCCCTGTAACAGGCCGTGGAGGGCCGCGGGGTTCTGAGACGTTGAGGGTCCCACATTGTCTAGACAATTGGCTCACAGATGGCGGTAAAGTTGTCAGCCCTACGCGCCGGCCGCGCTTTACTCCCCAGGAAAATTATTTATTTAATTCCCGGTACTCATTTCTGTTAGAGGCTGAGTGAACCGGCCGGAAGGATTAGGTCAACTGAAATAAATCCAATGGCCTCATCGGTATTTGAACCCGCCACCTTCCGACTTGTAGCATAGTGCCTTAACCACTACGCTACTGCGCACTACGCACACGTCTTCGGATCTCCGTCCCTTTTTCAATTTGCCTTCTTCTCCCTGTTCCAGTAGAGAGAGTTGGGTGAGCTCAGTCGGTACAGTGACAAGGCTACGAACTGCACGACCGGGGTTCCATTCCCGACAGCACCAAGGGATTATTTTCTTCTACACAGTGCCAAGAATGGCTCTGCGGTCCACCCCGCCTTCTATCCAACAGGCACCGAAGGGTAAATGGCAAAGGTGTGAAGGTGATAACTCACATCTTTCAGTGTTGAGGTTAAGATTGGTGGAACTACACCTCCACTTCACCATATACCTTCATGGTACAGTGCTCAATTATACATATAACTAAATAGAGGCACAGGCCGTGCCATAGCTCAGGCGGTTAATCGTCGGCTTCCCACCACGGCGGCCCGGGGTCTAGCCCGGGTTAGCTCATGTGGGATTTGTGGTGTACAAAGGGAACTGGGGCACGTTTTCGCAAAGTACTTCAGTTTCCCTTCCCAATTCGCATTCCACCGATTGCTCCACAATCATCATCTATCATCTGGTGCTGATATAATAGGCCAAACAGTGACCGCAGTACCATTCATGAAAGAAAGAACAGAGGCATAGCTTTACCTTTTTACTTAAAGGCCGCGCCACAGCTCAAGCCGTTAGTCACTGGCTTCCCACCGCGGCGGCCCAGGTTCGATCCCGGGTCTGGTCAAGTGGGATTTGTGGTGGACAAAGTGGCGCTGGGGCGGGTTTTCTCCGACTACTTTGCTTTCCCTTGCCAATCTCCTTTTTTTTTTCTTGGCACTACAGCCCCAGTGGGCCTAGCCCTACCTCCATGAACTCCGTTCACTTCGGTTTTTCTAGATCTTACACATATGGTAGGACTCCTTGGGCGGGTGATCAGCTCGTCACGAGGCCTCTACCTGTACACAAACACAGAAAAACGCACACACACAAACTAAACATCCATACCCTGAGTGGAATTCGAACCAACGATCCCGGTTTCCAAGCGAGCGAAGACAGTACATGCCTTAGACCGCTCGGCTACCGTGACCGGCCCTGCCAATCTTCATTCCACCAAATTCTCCATCATCATAATCACCTGGGGCAGGTACAATAGGCCAATCAGTGGCCGCCGTGCCGAGTGGACCCAGTTGGACTCCACCCCCCCACTAAGTGAATTAAAAAAAACTTAATTACCTTTCTACTTGTTCCAATACTGCACGGAAGAGATCAGAAAACATGCCACCAGACACCGTACTCGGATAACAGGACACGAGAACCCGCTAATCGTTGAATTAACGAAACCGCACCCAGCAGCAAGACGACTGAGGACAACCTGGCCAGAAGACCTATATAACTAAAAGGTGGAGTACTGCCACTGGGCAGCTGCCGCCTTCACGACATAAGCACCCATCACATTTGCTTATTACTTGCAGTGTCAAGTAGATTGTAAATTGACATTAATGAGAAGAAAAAAAAAATGTTCTGTTTACTGCTCAAGTTGTTTCCATTTGGGACAGGAACGCTGCTTCGCCAGAAGCACAGTAGGGAACAAAATTACATGACCAGAAAGCAATACATGTTCAACCAGAATGCTTTCGAAGGGAACTGTTTTATGGGATATAACTTCCGTACTTTGGTAGAAGTTAGCGGCCTCCGTAGTCTAGAGGTAACGTTCCCACCTCATGACTCGTCGTACGCGGGTTCAAATACCCGACGGAGTTGGTCGAATTTTTAAGGGCGGAAAAATTCAGGGAACAAGTCCTCCGGGAGGGACTTTAAGCTGTGTGTCCCTTGTCGTAACTTTACGGCACGTAAAAGAACCTCATATCCCCAAAGGGGATCACTGAGCCAAATTCCAGGACGTTTCCCACCCAACAATAGTCTCTAAGGCCTCTGATAGATGGGGGAAGCAATATAGACACCGCTAAGCAAGTTGCCGAACTCGCTTGCTCGGCGGGACTGATGGTACGCACCATTTATCGGTAGGGTAAAGAGACTGGTAGAATATCATAGAGGGATGCACAATAGATCAAACTGGTAGCGGTGCATGGGGAAACCCACCCTCTCTAAATAACTAAATAACTAACTAGAAGTTATGGGGGGACATCGGCAAACTTCAGCCACAATACGCGTTGCCTCATTCCAGAAGATATCACACTTCTCAGTAACCTCAAGAGATTTCCTTCCAAAAATACTTGTAGTATTTCCTTTCCGTTTGCAAGCTGAAATGTTCCGTTTATGACAGGTAATTAAGAGGAACTTCCGCTCTACATTCTCGAGACTATACGCATTTTCCGATAAGAACATTTTCTTTTTAATATAAGTTAACTTTTCAGACATATATTTTACTATCTCTTTAAGCTTCATAATGCACTCATAACTTTACCCAGAATAACAGAACGGAAGACATTATTCGGAACACTAAGCGAGACAGGATGATAATATTATAATGGGTTTTAAAGAAATGGGGTTGAGGGTGTGTACTGGACTCATCTGACTCAGCACAGGGTGAAGGGGATTCTTTTTCTGAAAGTGGTAATGACCTTTGATAGAAGTCACAATTACCCATACACTATCTGCGTTAAGGTAAATACAGAACTGTCATAATTTACGTAAAGTATATAAGGTTTCCTTTAGTGCTGGTTGTCCCTAGAGATGGTCAATTAAGGAAGAAACATGTTGGCCTGTAAAACTATTTAATTATTAAAGAACCGGATACACATGACGGCAGTTTTATAGTTACATTAACAGTAATAAACCTTTGGATCCCATAAATTTCTCGACCAGTTATTAGCTCCCCACAGAAGGACTCTCGCTTCATGGAGTTGGTCTAAATTTCAAAGCAAAAGCGATTCTATGAAACTGTATAAATAACCTGGTAACAGGTGTGCTGAAAGTTTCTATTAGTGGATTACTGACACACATAAGCGAGGTGCTATGATGCTCTTTGTTCCAGAAGAGGAAAGTTAGAAACTGAAGAATATCTCAAGGCAGTGGAGTTTATTGGGAAAATAAGGCAGGGCAGAACTCGATACCGCTGTTACAAACCAAATAATTGTTTTCACAAACTGAATGTTGCCACTTTTGTAGATTCGGATTATACAAACAGGTAAAGGTAAGACAATTTCATCAAGGTCTCTCTGCTTTGGGCGTACATCAGGGCCGCAGGAATTCCACAGTAACTCAGATTTAATTAACATAAACCTGATTTACTGTACTGGACACAGTTGCCACGAAAGACACGAGATTATGTAAATCGTGTACGATTCGTTAGGGGAAATTCCGGATAACTTTTGTACTTAAAAACATTTCGGCAATACAGGTATAAAAGAAACACTGTGAACACTCTGATATATTTTGTATGACTACAGTTTACAACGTAATAATTTAGTGCCTAACAATGTTGTGACGACAGGAGTAGCCAGGCGGCCCGAGAGCACAGACCTGGAGCAAAGGCGATCTCACGGCAGCCAGCCCGTCTGCTGGGTGTCTCCAGTTTTCGCACGGCTTGCTTCGAGTTCATTCCTTGAGCGACCATTTATTGCCCTGTTATTGCTTGTATAATTAGTTACTAATAGTATTAGCAACACTCGTAATATTTCATAAATGTATGTATATATTTCACTCTTCTTTAGATTTATGCTTACAGATTTATTTGTCATATTTGTATTTTGTTTTAATTATGTTCTGTACCTTATATACTCGTGCTAACTTTGTAATTGGCCACTGTGCTGTTAAGTTATTGCACGTAAATAAACATGAATTGAATTGAACTGAATTGAATTGAATTGAATAAGTAAAAGTTCATATGAGACGTGTTATTTAATTGGTCTGAGGAGAAGCAAGCATGGGAAAGAAAATAAATGCATGGGAAATTTTGGAAGGAAACAAGCTACTTGGAGGACCTAGACACAGATGGGAGGATCATTATTAAAAACTTGCTTGAAAAGGGTGTGTACTGGATTTGTCTGGCTCAGGATATGGACCAGTGGAAGGCTCTTGTGAACACGATGTTGAACCTTCTGATTCCATACAACGGTGGGAGTTTCTTAACTACTTGAGTAGCTATTAGATTCTCAAGACTCATGCTGCTTAATTACCTGGTTGCCTAATTTGTATTGCAAAGTCCAGAAATTCCAGCCGTTTTCTCCTGGCTACCCACTGTAGCCACTGTACCCACACACTTATGTTCAGGTTCCGTTTGTATCTGTGGTCTAGTTGTCAAAGAGTTACTGCCTACAGATCCAGAGGTCCCGGGCTCGATTCCCGGCGCTACAAGATTTTCTGAGAAGTAGTGGGTGTGGAACGGGGTTCACTCAGCCTCGTGAGGATAACTAAGGAGCTAGATGAATGGAAAACTAGCAGTCCCGGTGTAGAAAACCGAGATTAACGGCCGTGGGGATCCGTTGCGCTGACCACGCGACACCCTCTATCCGCAAAAGTTGGCACTAAATTCGCCGACAAGCGGCGGCCGCTCGGTCAGTATAGTTCGCCTGCGGACTACAGGCCACGGAGTTTGTCTTGTTTCTTTTTCTTTTGTAGTTTAAATTAGCTGTGTTCCCAAGGTGATGTTCAACTGTCTGTTGACGTGACACTGTCAGACGAAAACTCCAGGCAAAAAATGAGTTCTCGACGGTAAGTCCAGTAAACTTGTTCGTGGGTTTCATTCACACCACACACCGTGTGGGCGGATGGCAATGACGATAAAGGTCCAAGCTTTCTTAACTTCAACATTAGCTCGGGGATTGTGGTCAGGTTCATGCTCCGCCCGTTTTGTGCCCGCCAGACAGGTGGCTTGTGGGCACGAGAGCTTGTCTTACGAAGACAAACATCCTTGTCCGAGAACTGAGGCCCGTCCTTCAGTTCAGACAGCCAACATTTAGTTATTTTGGCTCAAAGTCCGTCATATCTTCACAAAACCATACAATTTGCTAATGTGAGTCATCACAAAGTTATTACTTAAATTACAGCGTCCTTCTTTGTTCACGTGTAATTCTGGGCTTTATGCTGTCACACGGCTGTCAGGAACCCGTGTAATCTGCACATCCTTGGGTCTGTAACAATACACAGACATGTTTATGTGCGGGAGTTCGTCACGACAAAATGTTTCGTTTCCATGTAGCTTCCGCGAACTGGTACCTGCTGTATTGTGTTTGTTGCACCTCAAGCAAAATAAAGCTCTGAAAGGAAGTGGCAGAGTGAACAAGGCCCGCCTTCATGGCTTCAAGTCGACTCAACAGCAATGTAGGTATCCATAGCAGTAAGCCGTTACGGGGAGAGTTCCACACATATAGCAGTAAGCTGTTACGGGGAGAGTCCCACACTATAGCAGTAAGCTGTTGCGGGGAGAGTTCAACACATATAACCGTAAGCTGTTACGGGGAGAGTCCCACACTATAGCAGTAAGCTGTTGCGGGGAGAGTTCAACACATATAACCGTAAGCTGTTACGGGGAGAGTCCCACACTATAGCAGTAAGCTGTTGCGGGGAGAGTTCAACACATATAACCGTAAGCTGTTACGGGGAGAGTCCCACACTATAGCAGTAAGCTGTTGCGGGGAGAGTTCAACACATATAACCGTAAGCTGTTACGGGGAGAGTCCCACACTATAGCAGTAAGCTGTTGCGGGGAGAGTTCAACACATATAACCGTAAGCTGTTACGGGGAGAGTCCCACACTATAGCAGTAAGCTGTTGCGGGGAGAGTTCAACACATATAACCGTAAGCTGTTACGGGGAGAGTCCCACACTATAGCAGTAAGCTGTTGCGGGGAGAGTTCAACACATATAACCGTAAGCTGTTACGGGGAGAGTCCCACACTATAGCAGTAAGCTGTTGCGGGGAGAGTTCAACACATATAACCGTAAGCTGTTACGGGGAGAGTCCCACACTATAGCAGTAAGCTGTTGCGGGGAGAGTTCAACACATATAACCGTAAGCTGTTACGGGGAGAGTCCCACACTATAGCAGTAAGCTGTTGCGGGGAGAGTTCAACACATATAACCGTAAGCTGTTACGGGGAGAGTCCCACACTATAGCAGTAAGCTGTTGCGGGGAGAGTTCAACACATATAACCGTAAGCTGTTACGGGGAGAGTCCCACACTATAGCAGTAAGCTGTTGCGGGGAGAGTTCAACACATATAACCGTAAGCTGTTACGGGGAGAGTCCCACACTATAGCAGTAAGCTGTTGCGGGGAGAGTTCAACACATATAACCGTAAGCTGTTACGGGGAGAGTCCCACACTATAGCAGTAAGCTGTTGCGGGGAGAGTTCAACACATATAACCGTAAGCTGTTACGGGGAGAGTCCCACACTATAGCAGTAAGCTGTTGCGGGGAGAGTTCAACACATATAACCGTAAGCTGTTACGGGGAGAGTCCCACACTATAGCAGTAAGCTGTTGCGGGGAGAGTTCAACACATATAACCGTAAGCTGTTACGGGGAGAGTCCCACACTATAGCAGTAAGCTGTTGCGGGGAGAGTTCAACACATATAACCGTAAGCTGTTACGGGGAGAGTCCCACACTATAGCAGTAAGCTGTTGCGGGGAGAGTTCAACACATATAACCGTAAGCTGTTACGGGGAGAGTCCCACACTATAGCAGTAAGCTGTTGCGGGGAGAGTTCAACACATATAACCGTAAGCTGTTACGGGGAGAGTCCCACACTATAGCAGTAAGCTGTTGCGGGGAGAGTTCAACACATATAACCGTAAGCTGTTACGGGGAGAGTCCCACACTATAGCAGTAAGCTGTTGCGGGGAGAGTTCAACACATATAACCGTAAGCTGTTACGGGGAGAGTCCCACACTATAGCAGTAAGCTGTTGCGGGGAGAGTTCAACACATATAACCGTAAGCTGTTACGGGGAGAGTCCCACACTATAGCAGTAAGCTGTTGCGGGGAGAGTTCAACACATATAACCGTAAGCTGTTACGGGGAGAGTCCCACACTATAGCAGTAAGCTGTTGCGGGGAGAGTTCAACACATATAACCGTAAGCTGTTACGGGGAGAGTCCCACACTATAGCAGTAAGCTGTTGCGGGGAGAGTTCAACACATATAACCGTAAGCTGTTACGGGGAGAGTCCCACACTATAGCAGTAAGCTGTTGCGGGGAGAGTTCAACACATATAACCGTAAGCTGTTACGGGGAGAGTCCCACACTATAGCAGTAAGCTGTTGCGGGGAGAGTTCAACACATATAACCGTAAGCTGTTACGGGGAGAGTCCCACACTATAGCAGTAAGCTGTTGCGGGGAGAGTTCAACACATATAACCGTAAGCTGTTACGGGGAGAGTCCCACACTATAGCAGTAAGCTGTTGCGGGGAGAGTTCAACACATATAACCGTAAGCTGTTACGGGGAGAGTCCCACACTATAGCAGTAAGCTGTTGCGGGGAGAGTTCAACACATATAACCGTAAGCTGTTACGGGGAGAGTCCCACACTATAGCAGTAAGCTGTTGCGGGGAGAGTTCAACACATATAACCGTAAGCTGTTACGGGGAGAGTCCCACACTATAGCAGTAAGCTGTTGCGGGGAGAGTTCAACACATATAACCGTAAGCTGTTACGGGGAGAGTCCCACACTATAGCAGTAAGCTGTTGCGGGGAGAGTTCAACACATATAACCGTAAGCTGTTACGGGGAGAGTCCCACACTATAGCAGTAAGCTGTTGCGGGGAGAGTTCAACACATATAACCGTAAGCTGTTACGGGGAGAGTCCCACACTATAGCAGTAAGCTGTTGCGGGGAGAGTTCAACACATATAACCGTAAGCTGTTACGGGGAGAGTCCCACACTATAGCAGTAAGCTGTTGCGGGGAGAGTTCAACACATATAACCGTAAGCTGTTACGGGGAGAGTCCCACACTATAGCAGTAAGCTGTTGCGGGGAGAGTTCAACACATATAACCGTAAGCTGTTACGGGGAGAGTCCCACACTATAGCAGTAAGCTGTTACGGAGAGAGTTCCACACATATAGCAGTAAGCTGTTACGGAGAGAGTTCCACACATTCAGCCACATGGCACATAAAACATGTATCCAGTAATTGCATCGTCAAAAAATGGTACGAAAGCCAAGTCAGCACCATCCTGACACCACGAGGTAAAAGTAAAGCCAACCCTGCAACAGGCCGTGGAGACCCACAGGGTTGAGAGACGTCGAGGGTCCCACATTATCTAGACAATCGGCTCACAGATGGTGGTAAGGTGGTCAGCCATACGCGCCGGCCGCCCTTTACCCCCCAGGGAAGATTCCTGTTACTCATTTCTGTTAGAGGCTGAGTGAACCCCAGGGCCATAGTGCGGCTGGAGATGTACGGTGAATGTTGCCTAGAACGTACCTGAATTGATCTGACACGTGCTCTACCGGAAGTATTCCTCGGTCATACGGATATAGACTGAATGCCAATGTAAAATTACCTCTAACTTAATGATTTAATACGAAAGAATTCAATTGAACATGATGTCAGAAAGTTGATATTTTTGTTGATATGATTTTGACTTGTACTGTGCTTCGTGGAATTTACCTCAGAGGAAATATTCTGTCACAATTAGGAAAGAAGTAAGTATGGCCGTGGGCACCACATATCCAGAAACTTTCATGGGCTACTAGGAAAAGCAAAAGAAAAACACAAAACAATACAGAAAAAGGAAATGAGAGAAACAGATGATAAAGAAAGAAGAGAAAGAGAACTGAAGATTTGTGGAGCCTGGATAGCTCAGTCGGTAGAGTGACTAATTTACGGGTTGGATTCCACGTAATGGGAAAAGATTTCTTATTTATCCACAGCGTCCAGACCGGCTCTTCATTGACATGAAGTCCATGAAGGGCTGCAAATGGTCACCAAGCAGTGTAACGTAGCGGTCACCAGTCAATGACGTGTTTAGGTGGACGAGCGGACCCAACTCATGCCACGTGAACACACACCACACCAGTACGGAACCACCACCAGCCTGCACGGTGCCTTGTTGACAACTGGGGTCCATGGCCTCATGGGGTCTGCGCCACACCCGAACCCTACCATCCGCGCGAAACAACTGGTACCGTGACTCATCGGACCACGCCACATGTTGCCAATCCTCCAGGGTCCAATTAGCGACGTCACAAGCCCAGGTGAGGCGCTGTGTCCGGTGTCGTGGTGTTAACAGAGGCACTCTGGTCGGTCTTCTGCTCCCATATCCCATGGAAGCTAAAGACCGCTGCACTGACCTGCTGGACATGCGTCTGGTACCTCCTGCATTGAATGCGGATGTGATTTCAGCCAGTGGCGCTTGTCTGTCACCGCGGACAATTCTAGCTAGACGCCGCTGGTCACGATCATTAAGCACCGGTGGTCGGCCACTGCGCTGTCCACGGTGGGTGGAAATGCCTTCCATAAGATATTCCCGGTACACACGTGACACCGTGGATCGAGGAATGTTGAATGACCGCACAACTTCGGAAATGGAATGTCCCATCCCCCTGGCACCCACTATCATGCCCCGTTCAAACTCCGATAATTCACGTCGGCTTGCCATGAGCAGACTGGCCGGTGTTGAACCTGACTCACGAGAGAACACCTCACAACTGATACTGCTCTGGGCATTCCCAAGCTGTCAAGGGACGGTGGCGCCACTTAAAAATAAATTTACATACTGCTATCCCATGACTTTTGCCACTTGAGTGTATATAGGTCTACCTTCCAACAATTCCAGTACCTCCAGAAATCCGTGAGATAAACGATGCAAAGCCTTTTTATGGATTAATCGAAAATCGGAATTTTTCCTGAAAGACCCCCGTATCAAATATGTACAGTATCTGCGAGATGATTTGTAGCCTTGTGTAACCCCGGCATTATTATGCCTCAATGTGGCTAAAAATTGGAACAGCCACTACTTTTAGTGAAAGTGTTCCACATCAGATTTTAAGAGTCTGTCCAACAGTTTGGGCGCCGATACCAGAGCACAAAATCTTGCTCCAAAACGTCAGTTGGCTTTCAATGGACTTCACGGCGTTATATGCCAGAAGACACTACTCTTCAGCTGTTACTGTCCGACGGCAATGTGTAGCTAGATGAGGACCATATTTCCGATGTTTCGGACATCTTTAGTAACTCTGCGGTCTTTGCCGAAATTTTGCCTTAAAGTTGGAAACAGCAAGCATCTCCGAAACATCGATAATACTCCCCTCTTCAGTAGGTTTCCCGGTCTCGAACTCTATAAGAACCTGAAATCCATTATCAACGCAAAAGAATTTAAAATACAACTGCATTAAATCTTAAATTAATTTACTTTCCGTTTGATGAAGCGTGGAGGCCGTGTTTTCTCCGTTCTCTGCGAAACAAAACATTTATGACGTACAACCACTGATTATATATTATTCTGGGGAAATTTTCCAGGATTTACTGACCAGTGAATAAATATGCTCACCACACCCTCTTCAAGGAACTGCAAATGTTTCTGTTTGCCTTACTTCGCTCTCTCCCCACAAGAAACCGCAGAGACTACTCAGAAAGGTGGCCCGGGCCGGACCCGACCTAAATCATTATTTCCTTTTCTTTCGAGCATGATATTACAGTCCACGAGAGAATTTAAAAATGAGACCAATCACAATATAGTTACTTTCCGTCACGCGGAAGAAACTGTTCATGACAAATTCTGGTTCAGTGCCTTAAACTAGGTCGAGTCCGTTTTCCCCCACGTTCTCAAAGTTCAGAATTCGTAACTGTTCTCCCATTCGAAGCATGCAGTTGTAAAACTGTCGTTAAACAAACGGAGGAAGTAAATGTAACAGCATAAAAAAAACCTCGCCGAAAATATTGGTGCTCCGTGTCAAATAGTTTATAAGGCACGAACGTCTGGCTTGCAACACGGTCTATATAAATAGCGTAGCTGCGTCAGGGCGCCATTCGGCCCTGCCAACGTTCAAACTGCTGCTGCTGCTGGGCCTAGGGGCACCTACTGACGTTTCAGAAGAGCCCTGCAAAAGCTTAATATGCGATATCTTGCTCCTAATTTGGACTGGATTCACCGTTTCTACATGTCACAGACCTCTGTCCGTCGGTCTGCCGGTATGCCACTGTCATTCCTCCGTAACGTGCATCATGCCCACTACTCGATCCGGATTCGTCGGTTTATAGAAGTAGGCGTCTAATTTTAGTTCTGTATGATTTCGTCTGCCGGTCACGGTAGCCGAGCGATCTGAGACATGTACTGTATTCGCCAGCCAGAACACTGGGATAGCGGGTTCGAATCCCACTCGAAGGCATGGATGTCTGTGTATGCGTTTATTCTGTTTGTGTTGTCCTGTGTTTAAGTAGAGGCCTTGCGACGGACTGATCATTCCTCCAAGTAGTCCTACTGTCTGTAAAGTGATCATGAAACTGAAGATCAGGGGCTGTAGAGCCAGTGAAGGAAAAATGTGAATAAAAATATTTATTCACGAGTTAAATTTGCCTACTAAGTTGCACGACCGGCTATACTCGTAGAACACAGAAGTCTGGAAGTAGTGCGGCGGCGGCGGCGGCGGCGGCGGCGGTGGCGGTGGCGGTGGTGGTGGTGGTGGTGGTGGTTGAAGTAAAGGAATTCATCCTATTTCACAGAGATGTCCGATAGAAGAGTTCAATCAAAGAGACCACACTGAAGGATACGAAGAAATACATTCTAAATTTGCCGCTGGAAGATTTGCATCAACAAAAAATAAACATCAATGCCAAAGGGGCATGTAAAATCACGAACAAAGTATTTATAAAATACATGTGCTTTACAGCTGAGCACATCCTGACATTATCAGCTCTTCATGTAATGCACAAAATTACGAATAATGGGAAACCGTACGCTTGTTCCTTCGTCTGTAAACTTCATCTTGGAAACTATTAACGGATTTCGACTAACGTGGCACTGGGGGCTGAAACAGGATCTCTAGGTCGAAATCAGTAGCATCGGTTAAACGTGACTATTGTAAATGGTGGAAAATTCAAGACGTTATACATTTTCATATAATCTGACCATGCCAAAATATAAACCCCCATTTGTCTTTTCGGGCGATCAGCCATGTCAGTTTGGTGTGAATTTCCACTATGAATGCCGATTATCCGAGTACATTTCATTGCAGGATGTCGGCATGAAAGTTCCAAGTGTTAAATATAGAATTTGTTTCATGTAGAAACACACTAAAACGTGCCACTTTTCACATGATGTATGTTTTACAAACTTACGAAGGTATACTAAAATGATCTACTAATCCGGAAAAACGTTTGCTGTTGTATATTAGTAATGGCCAGTGTGAATAATATAATAGCAAGACTTATTTTAGAACACGACTGAAAAACAACAGAAAGTACTTCTTGCCCTTAAAAATGTTGTTGTTCTACAATGGTACTTAACAAGTATCCTTGGTTAAGAGCTGCCTGGAGGCAGTATAAATATTGTTCACTTCAGCTGTTAACATAGTAATGTTTCCTAGTGTCATCGAAATAAGCACTGTTGGCGGCTTCAAGTCAAATTTAAACTGAAAAATGTAAAAGTACGTATGATCCTCTCTGTCGCGCAAATTCGCACCTGTAGAATAAAACGACAAACAAAAAACAAACTGTTTTATTGCAATATCTGGAAGGCCAAGGTGCTTGCAACATACGTACGGTGAGGTCACAGTTACAGTTGGTCTCCTTCTGCTATATACTGTTCGTCTTCTTACCTACTGCACATGCACTTATATACAACAATACAACACGTCAAATTATAGTTTTGAATTGTCGTCCTATTATTCCAGATGTGCGTGGTCACAGCTTCACTCCTTCACAACTCTAGAAATTGTTGGGGCCTTACAGTTTTTAAGTTGCAACTTTTTACTCAGGTTCATGTCATGAACACGAGTCTCGCTCCATGACTCCTTTTACGTATTATCGATTAACATTATACATATATAACGGATTCAATGGAGCACAATTCCTCTTGAGGATCCAACAGTTCCTTAGCAGCTCAAGAAAAAGGACATGCACAGGTGGACGAAGTCAGAAGATAATCCTTCTCCTTTGCTGCGACAGCATCGCCGAAACCAGCGGGGTGCAGATTATATGATGCAAATTACTGTAATTTCTTCAATATGAAGTTAAGCAAGAAGAATCGGTAACAAGAACTTAAGTATGATACATATATACTTTAATAAGATGGACAGCAGAGAAAAATAGAACGGATGTGTCGCAGAGGATAACAGAAGACAGAATTCCCACACGTCCAGCGGAGAGAGACAAGCGCTGAACGGCTGATCAGATGTTCCGTGCTCGCAACAGACAGAACACCAGCCACATGTCGTCGAGTAGTGATGACTGCGTGAACCAGTATCGGCACTGTGTTATTGTGTCTAAGCATCTATAATGGTACGTAATATCTTCAGGCGGAAGAAAAGTTCTGTTTGGTCAACGAGATTTCTTACGCTGGTCTTGGTTCCCATTGTATGTTAAAAGAAGAATCTTGTGAATTTACTGTGATATTTCCGCGACTTACGTCACTGCCTGATGATCATGCAGCCTCAAAGATGTTTGAAACACAATTGTACTAGAAGACAATAATGGGACATGGTTAAACGAAAGTAATGCTTCCAATCTGGAGCCCAGTGATTGCGGCTGCCGAGTTGGGCGCCAACAAGTTCGTTTGCTTGGCGGTAAGACGAGATTCCGTTATGCTTGTCCTATGATGCCATGTGTACAGGACAATGCATAAGCTTACACTTGAGAGCAGAATTCGCAAGCTGTGGGAATTTGTAGTTTCTAATTTTCATTTCATGCATCCTGTTGTGTTATAATATACAATTTCTTTATTAAAACCGTCACAACACAACTATATCAAGGTCAGTGCCTAGTTTGGCTCTGCTACATGTTTCGGCTACAAAAAGCCATCATCAGGCAAATACATGGCTAACATATATACACCACTGAACTGCAGTACTAGTAAAATTGGATACAATAATATTAGTTATATTAAAATACTTGGCGTAAAAATACAATAAATTAGATTATATAAAATAAAAGTTATAATATAAAACAATAAAATTCTTCGGGTGATGTTTTACATCATCGAGTCAGTCGTTGGTTTGCTCGTGATGTAGTAATATTAATGTTAATCTGAAAATGATGAGTCAGTCGTTGGTTTGCTCGTGATGTAGTAATATTAATGTTAATCTGAAAATGATATGAAAGTAATAGTATTAAATTTTGTTATAATCAACAGTGATTTTGGTATTGAAGATATACAAGTAGTGTATTATTTACTTACTGTTTAGTCGGTGCCTCATCTTACAAAGTACTCTCCGTTCTGTAGGGAATGTAAACAACGACTGATTTGGTGATGTATGTTAAAAGTCAATGCAAGGGAGGGAGGGGGGTAGAGATAAGGTGTATGCGGAAGTGGAGGTAAGGGAGGAGGGAGGGTATGACTGTGTATTATGTATTGTATGTATCAATGATTACATTATATATAGGGTTAAACATTTCGGTAAAATTATCATTCAGTTGCAAGTTTTGTGTGCTGATTTCGTAAATGTGAAATCTTTCATATGTATCCAAGGTTCGGCCCTTGCCGATATATAGAGCTTCTAATGTTTTGTCTATCGTACTATATTCATGTGTGGTGTCCAATATATGTTGAGCAAATTTGGAGCCTTGTCCTTTATTTTTTATGTGTTCTTTGAATGTGACCTCAAAGGTACGTCCGGTCTGTCCTACATACACGTATTTTACTGGACAGTCAGCACATTGTAGTTGGTAAACCCCACTAAGATTATACTTATCATTTCTGTCATCATTTATTTTTAACGGATGTTTTATATTGTTTTTTTGTTTTATATGAGATACCAACTTCAGTATTCTCGAAAAGTTTAGTAATAGATCTGATTTCATGGCCGAAATGGGTATATGTGGTCCATTTCTTTTTGTGCGTCGTATTTTTTGTGGAGGGTTTTTGTGTTTGTTGTATGGTATTTAATGGGTAGTTATTATTATTTAGTATACGTAGTTCTAGCAATGTTTTCTTCTGTGCTTTTGTTGTTATGCGAAAGGGGATATTGATTCAATCGATTAATGAGAAAGCTTGCAGCAGCTTTTTTTGTGTTCAAATGGGTGACATGAATCACTGTGGCTGATGAGATCAGTAGCTGCAGGTTTTCGGTAGATTCCTAGTTGTAGCTTTTCGTGTGTTTTCTCGATGGATAAAACTAAGAAATTGATCTTATTACTTATTTCTTTTTCCATTGTGAATTTGATATTAGGGTGGATATTGTTGAATTCATACCAAATAATAATCTATTAGATAGGTTGACGATATTTTAATCATTTATAATTCCCATATAACTAACATTGAAAATATCTTGTATGTACTACCGACTGTGTAAAATATATCAAGAACTGAAAAAAGCGCCTGAGGTCCAACAAGAGCTGTACAGCCATAGCCAGATAATTTTGTCATAGATTAAAAATTTTTATGGTGAACTGTCAGTCACACCACAGACCGCCATCGCCATAGCCCCCTTCTGTCAACATCCAGCGTCACAAATGCACACTTAGGTTACAAACACTGTCAATATAAGCTGCACAAAGTTCCATAATGAGGGTTCCAAATATAGAGGGTGTCTGCGAATATATTGAATAAGCAACCACTATCAGTGGATAGGGGTAGTACTTCAGCGTGGGGACTGGATGGCCAGCTAAGAACTCCTCATCCTCAAAAGCCAACATATTACAAAATGTTACACAATTTAATTGACGTTTGTGAACATGGTAATGAAACTTCAGCTTCCATGAATGGTGTGGGACTCCTACTGGGCACAGGTGAAGGACTGTTCGTTTCTCAGGGACAAATGTGCCCAACGAACTTCATTAGTAATAACCAATCAGTACGGGTATGAATAAGAGAGGACGTGGCCTCTTAAGTAACTTGCCTTTCTGAGTTAATGCAGAGAGGCTCAAAAACTTGGCGGTTAAAGTTGACATAATTTAAGTGAACATTAAACACTTCGTCGAATTCATTAACATACTTCTACCATTGTACCGGTACACAAATATGCTGTAAATATTAAGCGATGTCGTTAGAACGAACAGAGGTGCAAATAGCAGCTGTGACAGGAATACGCCCATTGGTTGTACTTTCCAGGCGCAGTGACAGTTGACACTGCAGTTGTAGGCCGCTGCGTTTATTGATTTGTAGTAAAAGAAAAAATCAAAGCTAGAGCTCTACTGGATAAACGGTAAATGCAGGTTCTATTTGTACCAATTACTGAAGGAATGGGCTTTCTAGAATCCGTTATCAACACACACATCCCTTGAGGCTTCTCACAATAAATACATCATTACAGTCGTTACAATGGGCTACTATGACTCAGCGATGTTATTCGAAACGTCCAATATAAAGAGGTTTCAGTGTCTCTCATCCTGCGCTCTTCGTTCACGAGTAGGAGTTCGGTATGCAGGCACCTGATGGCCACCAACGTCTGTTTGTTACAGGCACTCAGTAACAGCAATGCAGCAGCACCAGGACGACGAGAAGGATACTTGGTGTCTTCTCGTGACCTGAGGATGTACGGTGAACTGGAGACGAAACAGTCGTGGCTAGATTCTGGGCATTAACCTCAGGGAAGTGAAGGAAACCACAAACGTCAGACTAACCAGTGACGAGTTCGGCCAGCCGCCATGTTGGAATTTTTTTCAAAGTACCGGCAAGTTTTCTTAGAACTCAGCTGCCATTGCCGCTAGGTTTGAAGTGCAGCATTGGTTAGGGCCTAAGCTGTGTTTCTGCCGAGAGAATTGTTTCCGAGACTGCACAGCGAATCACTTCATCATTTTGCTGACGAAACTAAACTGAAATAACCATATTTCGATGAAATAGTTTCGTTTATTTACTTATTTACTTCTATGTTACTTAACGACGCTGCTGGTAGCTCAGACTACGCAGTGCCGAATGGTGGGATGATAGCGCATAATGGTTTGGAAAGGATATGAAAGGAAGAGGCACTGACTTAATCTGAGGTCCTATCCCGGAATTTGCCTGGAGGGACTAACAAAAATCACGAATAGCTTCTCTCACGATGGTCAATGTCGAAATATTATTTAATATTCTATACCACTGGAAGAACTGAGGAATGTATAAGATCAAGTTCACAAAGTGGAATAACAAAGATAAGCGAAAATGTCGAGAAAGTTTCTCCTTCGTAAGTTAATTAATTAAGTAATTCTGTGAGTTCGACCGTCCGTCCATCCACCCATCATTCCATCCATTCATGTACGCGGGTCAATTTATGTTTATTACAGCGGTAACGTGGCACCGCTGATTATTGAACCCTCTGGAAGGGTTGAACAGTATGTCATTACGTGCAGATACAGCGCAAAGCTGTTCACATGCCTTGGTAGCAATGCCTATCCGGCCCGCTCAAGCGAATTGGCAAAACAAGCGCCACGGTGTGTATTAGGATGTCTCGGCGCCATTCAGTAATGTCTGTGACACATCACAAAACCTCGCAACAGTCCCTGCCACTAATGAAATCTGTCCGACTGGGATCTGTTAATATTTTCGTATTCAAATTATAAGCTGGAGTACAGTTGTAACATGTGAGGTTCTCACAGAGGTGGTTATGAAGAAGTCTGTATTCTGGGATGTAACGCTCAGTATTCCANGATTAAATAAATCATGGACTTAAATCAGTGCAACAGGACGCTAAAAAACAGCATTCCAATGAAAGTCAAAGGACGTTTCGGGTGAACATTTTGTGTCCATCTTCAGGGTTGAACATGAAGCCAGTAAGAAGCCAACATGAAGCAAAGTCTTGTTGCCTGCTTCATGTTAGTTTCTTGCTGCGCTTGTTGTTCTGCCCTGATGAGGGAGGGAACATGTTCCTCCGAAACGTGGGTTGATTTTCTACGAATTACTCGGCGTTGTATCCCAGAAGACACAGCTCTTCAAGTAATATACTGTTCGCATGAAGGTACTGCAGTAAAATGGTATATAAGACAGCTTTCCGGCCGAGTTAATCGGGAAAGCTGCTGATGTGTAACGTACTGTCACGTGTATCCGGGGTACCGGATATGGACGTGTTCTGGCAACCGATCTGCAAGTATAATTCACCCGTGCACGAAAACAGTTTGCTCTATTTGAATAGTTTTGTAAGTGTGTGTCTGGGTTTCATGTGGACTATCACCTCGATTCAACCAGTACATCTCCATTAGGCCGGGGTGCGATTCCCAGCAGAAGCAAGACCCTATTCTCTGCTCCACAGCGCCAATCGTATCCAATAGGTACCGGGCCCTCTTCCTCCGAGGCGTGAAGCTGACCACTCACCTCCATCTAGTGCCGAGGTCAGTAATACTGGCTATATCCCTCCACTCTTCCATACAGATGTAAACCTGTCAGTAAATTTGTAGAACGGTATCCTTATGGTATGCATCCTGCCGTGTATGTCACTAAAAGAATATGATTTGAGGCAGTCTACATAACAACAATTTTATAAAACAAACAAGACAGACACTATCGTGTCAACATCTGCTTTACGTATTTTGCTGTAGCGAAGATATCAACAGCAAAACAAGGCATATGTTGACACGATAGTGTCTGTCTCACCATGTCGTGGTGGTGGGGCTTGCGTGACTCTGTGACCTGGAGAGCTATACCGGCGATAGTTTAACTACCAGTAGGGTCACCCATGCCGCAAATGTCAAAGGGTAGAGAGATACCCTGGTCCTCCAGGCTGGGAGTTGGGCATGAGGCTAACAATCTCATCCTGTAAAAAACAGAATTTTGTTCAGAAACCCAACAACCAGCCTCGGGTCATCATGCGTGGGTCCATTCCTATGGCAGCTCGCACTGGTTGTGGAGACTGGTTGTAGAGGAGGCCAAGGCTCACCCAGGGCTGTAGCGCCGAGAGGTTGGTAGGTAGGTAGGTAGGTAGGTAGGTAGGTAGGTATTGTTGTGTAAACTGCTTCAAATCATATTCTTTTAGTAGAACGGTATTACAGGTTTTTAAGTTGTGCGCTGAACATGGCGGATCTCATTTCGAACACTTCTTTATTTTTGTAAAATCAGTATGTAACAAAGGTATTTTCTAATGAGGTAACTAACTGTTGGGCAGCTCTGTAGTACACGATATTATTTATCAAGTATTTGTCCCTGAATTTATTTTCGGCATAGTCATAAGGTTCACTGGTTCCACAGGGGCTTCAAACTTTGCTACTGTTCTTAGTGAAAAAGTAATCTTCAGTCAAGACGCTTTTCTTCTCCTTAGGCCGAGGTGTTCTGCGGAGCACGATTCAAACAAAACTCGTAACTCCATTACAATGAAGCCATTATTACCAATCCTACAAGGCATAATCCCTTCCACTGGCCTTTGTCCTGCAGCAGATGGATCCATTCCAAAACACATTATACTATTTAAGATCCATCTTAATATTATTCTATCGTTTACGCTTAGGCCTTCCAAGTGGCTTCGTCTGTTTAGGTTTTCCGACCGAAATAATATAAAGCTTTTCTCATTCGTCCCATACACACCGCACCAGTACTCAAACTTCATCTTATGAGTGTCACTTCCAATGATGCCACATATTTCTTCATTACTTGACACATATCGTAAAGAATGTTTTATAACTAAGATTAACAATAGCCGTAGGCCTAAGAAATCACTACTTGTTATCGAATTAAGCATATACGGCGTTAATAAATGGGAAACAGGAACTGAAGGTAAGCAACTGGCAGGGTGATGCAATGAAATAATGCGGACTTTTTATGGCATCCTTTCCCTGTTCTATAAGGAAGAGGTGACTTCATCACCAAATGTGTGTGTGTGTTATTTAGCCGTGTAACTTTTGAACAAACTTTCCACCTCGCCGTACCATCTGCAAATACCAACATGATAACTGTGTAATCTTTCAAAGTCACAGCAATGACACCCACACTCCGCGTTATGTCATAAAGTTCTCTAAGAACACACAAAACATGCAGTTTTTGTTGCTGCTGTTGTGGAAACAGCCTGTAGCAATTAGCTTCATATATTTTATAAAGACAAACAATGAATCCTGATAACTAAGGACATGAGATCTGGTAGATTTTCTGCAACTTATCCACGAGGCACTTCTCGCGGTAGCGCAGTTGGTTAAGGCAATGTACTACAAGCCGGAAGGTCGCGGATTCGATCCCGATTACGTAATTTTTTCAATTTACCTAATTCTTCCATCCGCGCTATGGCCCTGAGGTCAACTTAGCCTCTATCAGAAATGAGTACACGGAAACTTTCTGGGGGTAAGGGGCGATCGTCGCGTAAGGCTGACAACTTTACCTCCATCTGTTAGCCGACTGTTTAGACAATATGGGACCCTCAACGTCTAACAACCCTATGGGCCTTCACGGCCTGTTACCCAGGAGGCATTTGTGTTTGTGTTAAACGCTAACCACTCTAGTCCCAACTTTCACATATGCCCAATGGAAATTTTACATAGTTATACTCTATAATGACCGCCTCTGTGGTCTACTGGTCAGAGTTCCTGCCTACGATCAAGAGGTCCGGGTTCGATTCCTGGCGCTACCACATTTTCTGAGAAGTAGTGGGTCTGGAACGGGGTTCACTCAGCCTCGTGAGGATAACTGAGGAGCTACTTGAATGGAAAAGTAGCGGCTCCGGTCTAGACAACCGAATTAACGGCCACCGGGATTCGTTGCGCTCACCACGCGACACCCTCTATCCGCAAAAGTTGGCACTAACTTCGCCGACAAGCGGCAGTCCCTCGGTCGGTATAATTCGCTTGCGGACTCAAGCCACGGAGTTTGTTATTTACTCTATAAGATGGAGAACACTGGCGCCAGTCACGATCTGTATTCAGGAGGTAACCGGTTCTAACCACGGCTGCAATATCGGCTATCCTAACGGGGGTTTTCGCGGGTGCCGTCAGTAACTGAAAGAAAATGCTGAGCTAGTCCCTTCTACACCTTTTCTAATTCATTATTCATTAAATCATCCTCTTATAATCTGAGCTAGTGACAGCGTCGTGAAATAAACCAGAAAACGTGCAGAACAATATGTTAACTCCGTGATGCACACCTTCATCATCAGATAGACATTTCTACGTAACCGCTGCACTGTGTTGCTTTTCCTAGTTCACTGCTCTAAAACTTGGTTAACATTAGTTCCAATTTACTGTCGAATTTTGTTAAAACATGTTCCTTTTCCTTTTTTCAGGAAGGACACCAAGTTTCAGAACAATGAACTCGAAGAAGCAATATAGTACAGAAGTATTTATCTGACTATGACCTTAAAAGCTCGAAATAATTCGTATTAGTACCACTTAACGCAGAAATCCAACAGTCTACGAGCACGACAAGAAGTACCACCTGCAAATTAAACCCTTAACCAGTGCAACAGGATGTTGAAACATATCCTCTATCAGTAACTTATCTTGATAACCGATCACCTGAAGATTGGTTATGACTTTCAGTAACTTTACGTTAAATACGTTTAAGTTTTCTAATTGTAATTACTTCTTGTCTGTAGAAGTCTGTAAAAGTATAACAAGTAAAAGAGCAAAGATATCTTTGTGCTTAACTGATTAAGCACCAGGCCATGAATACGCATGGAGTGGAGGTATGGCTCCACCATTCTTGACCTCGGCACTAGACAGAGGTGAATGGTCAGCTTCAGGGCCCTGCCGCTTTCTCTGTGGAAAGAGCCCCCGGTACCCATTGGATAGGAGGTTGGGTGGGGCCCAGAGCCGGTCTGAAAATCTATAAAGAAGAAATAAATATCTTGCCCTTGCTGGGACTCGAACCCCGGCCGTCCTGCCCGCAGCCTGTCTGGAACGCGGTCCACTCAGCCTCGTGATAACAACTGATGATCTATTTCAAAGAAAAAGCGGCTCCGGTCTAGAGAACCGAAATTAACGGCCATGGGGATTCCTTGCACTGACCACGCGACACTCTCTATCCGCAAAAGTTGGCACTAAACTTCGCCGACAAGAGGCGGTCGCTCGGTCGGTATAGTTCGCTTGCGGACTAAAATCACGGAGTTTTTAGGAGTTTGTTGTTCTGGGAGGTGACTCTAACCTTACCGTTAGTAAGCAAATGGACATACAAATTAGCGTAGAAACATTTGGTTCGGAGAAATCTTAAGCAAATTTCCTTGAAAATCCAAGTAGGTAGCTGCTTACGTCATAAAGTGTAGGACGCTGTTGGCTGAGAGGACAGTGGGACTAGGGCCACTTCAAGGGATAAGCCCTTTAACACATCATGCTTGGGGGTCTTATTATGTGCACTCGATTTAATCATACGGAATTTCACAATAAAAGAAGAGTCTGTGTATATAAATTTGCTGTCAACACCACATATGGCGTTTGCCAGTTGCAGGTTACACAAGCGCACTCTCACTTTCACCGTTACTCAACTTCGGCGCAGATCCAGGCAGTTGTGGGCCAGTTAAAAACGGTTCCATCGCGGTGCCTACGCTACTGGGCACCTTTCACTTCTTTCAGAAACATCCATCCTCCTGGAGACAAAAGTAACTCTCAGTTTTCTCGGAGATCCAGTACTCACACGATATGATTAAGAGCACCTGAGAAAAATATGAACCGAGGACTGCTTCTCAAGAGTTCCACACTCATGAAACGTATTGAAGAGGTGAGGTAAAGGTGACATAAGGATTATTTCTTGGAGCTGCATACCCATGAGATATACTGAGAATCAGCAGAGGAAAACCCGCCCCGAGTTTTGTTTCTCGAATCTCCAGTAGGCCTACTTACGACATACAGCTACTAAGGACCAGTTGGCGTAATTCTGAACCGAGGTTTACTGTCAAAGTTCCATGCACATGATACAGCCTGTAACTCCCTGGCCTGTAGTCCGCAAGCGAACTATATCGACAGAGCGACCGCCGCTTGTCGGCGAAGTTAGTGCCAACTTTAGCTGATAGAGTGTGTCGCGTGGTCAGCGCAACGAATTCCCATAGCCGTTAATCTTGGTTTTCTAGACCGGAGCCGCTACTTTTCCATTCAAGCAGCTCCCCAATTAGGCTGAGTAGACCCCGTTCCAGACCCACTACTTCTCAGAAAATCTGGTAGCGCCGGGAACCGAACGCGGGACCTCTGGATCTGTAGCCATGAACTGTGACCACTAGACCACAAAGGCGGTCTGATACAGCATGTAATCAGGAATATTTTTTAAGAAAATCTGACACAAGGTTCGTTTCCTGGAGCTTCAGAATTTATGCTCACCCGAATATCTCATAGCTTCAGTACTTAAGGAGAAGCACCCAGGAGGAGATGAAGAAAATCCGACCCTAGGTTTATTTTTCTGAGCTTCAGTACTCGTGACGTGTAGCCCATTAAGTAGCAACTGGGGAAAATCTGATTCGAGGTTAGTTCTCATATACTGCATCCACTGCAGGAACGACATTGCGTCATTGGCAGTGACGTCATAATTAGGAAATCACCCGATTATATCTTCAATTGCACTTCGCGTACTCATGCAGACATACTTACAGAGAACTTATCTGCGTCAAGGTTGTCTACACGAAGCATGATGTGCGCTGTTTCGTATAGCAGATGGACTCGACGCCTGAGAAATGTGAAACAGGAGCCATGTGCGTGCACAATGCCAGTTCATACATGTAAAGCAAGTGTCACGTAACTTCAACTGGCCGCCTGTCACTTCTCACACCCTCAAACCCACCCCCTTGTCTGAAATTTTTCATCTGCGCATTCAAGGTTACTCTTGGCCTTGTTCGAAGTTACGTGACACTTGCTTTAGCATGAAGCCAGTGCCGTATTTTGCATGTTAAAGCGTTAAACCGAATATACTAAACAAACCGTTTTACATGCTATGAAACATAACAAGTTAATATGTCAAGGCGGATATCGAACTGTTTGCATATGAAAATGAGATCATATGTTCATAGCAATAAATGTTCAGTTGTTGAATCTGAATGCAAAACAGTCCCACTGATCACTCAACGACGTTCTATTACAACACTATGAATCTGGCCAATATCTTGGGGCTTGTCAGCTCAAAGGGTCTCTGTCTGTTATCATAGGTTCAGATGCCACGCAAATCAAATTATCCAAATTTTGCACACGGGCGCACTTGCTATATTTCAGTCCGGTTATCTGGCGAGTGCGGTTACGTAATCAGTAATTAACGTGTAACTTATTTAATGACGCACTCAGCAGCTCACCAATCACAGTGGCCGCGTGGTCTCAGGTATCAAATGTCTTCGTCCGTTCGAACACTGGGATCGTGGGTTCGAATCCCACATTATTCTGTTTATGCTGTATTGTATGCAGATAACGGCCTTGCGACGGGCTGATCCCCAGTCCACGGAGTCCTACCGACTGTCTATATGATTAAGAAACTGAAAGAAGAGGCCAGGGCACAAGCTGGACATCTGCGCATTCAAGATTATTATTAGTAGTAGTAGTAGTAATAGTAGTAGTAGTAGTAGTAGTAGTAGTACTAATAGTAGACAGTAGCTTAGACTACACAGCGTCAAGTGGTAGGCCTACAGCGAACACTGGAAGGCAAATGACGTTGAAGGGACGCGACCTCGTTTAAGATACTTTCTTAGTATCTGTCTGGGAGGTCTGGGAAAACCCACGAAATATGGGTGTCAGAATAGTTGGTGTCCCGGCCGAGATTTAAACCAAGAGCCTCCCGAATACAAGACCAGAATGTTATCGCGGTGACAAGGGAAGCTTTAAGTAGCCTCTAAATGCATGTACAGCTAAACCAAACGAATTTCACCCATGAAGACCGCGGCTTTTGCATATCTTTCAGACTCTCCGATTCAATGCCGGTTCGCAAGTTCTGGTCTTCACTTTGCTGCAAGCACGAAGAATTTACTTTCAAACGCCCTCAACGCAAAATAGGTTTGAAATTGCTTTCACAGTTCGTATTTCAAACAAAATTAAAAGCCTGTGTGATGTGGGAAGGTTAGGATGCAAATACTCGTACTTATAGCGAAACGTGACTTAATCTCTGACATGCGAGTTCGTGTAATGAAAGTAGAAGCAATGGCTATGGCTAACAGCGTGGGAAGTACACTGCATCACTGAAGGTTATATTGACGTGCTGTGACACGCACTGCATAAAGAAGGGCTCATTACAGGATTCTGGCCCCGCTGCGGGACACCAACAAGCCTAGGTCTTATATCAGAACACCATACAAATAACATGACACCCTCATTTTGCGTTACACTGATTGTATCGAATGGACAGCAGGCACCCTGTAACACGATTTCAGTACTGGAACTCGCGACTCTGGTAAGCCTTGTTACATTAAGGGCAAATACACGAATTACCTGTTGGATGTGTCACAAGCGACAGGCGACGACCCTATACGTTGAGGACATCACTTCGTTCCTTGGCTGGACTCTTTCTTGCATCGCGATTACGGGTTTATCTTTCGTCGTTCGAAGATTCAATATACTCCAGATTTAAATAAGTGGCAAAATATTCTGATCTGTATCTTTCATTTGTAGCTCCTGCTTGAAATGATTAACGTACGTAATGAAATACAAGGAAAATAATCAATTTTACAATTTGTTATTTTTAAATTGTGATTGCTGATTGGATTATGTTAACAATATAATTCATACATTTAAAAAAATATATGTACTCAAAGCTTCTTTTAGAAAATGTTAAGAATGGACGGCTGTATGAATGGGACTCGTATAGGTTGCAGAAGTACGTAACCCACGTACGTACGAATCTGTACGAGCTCCAAACTCCGTGGCCTGTAGTCAGCAAGCGAACTATACCGACCGAGAGATCGCCGCTTGTCAGCGAAGTTAGTGCCAACTTTAGCGGATAGAGGATGTCGTGTGGAAGCGCCACGGATCCCCACGGCCGTCAATCTCGGTTTTCTAGACCGGCATGTGTATGAGTAGATTCATAATTCAGGTTGAGTCGTACACAGAAAAAAATGTTTTCCATTTCTGAGGTTAACACGGCAGTCCGAATTCACTGAGGTCTTTTGGGTCGAACGATGCCAAAAATTCCTCCGAAACATCGAAAGGCTAATCATTTTGGTCTGGTTCAATAAACGTATACATTACGTTGTTATATAATTTAACAAATTTAATTTTTCTTCGGAGATAAACAATGAAGTCGTGCTAAGCGCCAAGCCATGGACACATACGTGTAAGAGAAGAGGGAGAGAGCTCCATAAATGAGCCCCACGGCCGGTCCAGGTACACTGTCGCTACCGGCAATCGAACCCTGGCCGTTCATCCTTAAAACCGACAAATACTTCTATTTAAACTCGAGTTAGTTCATATGAGAATCCTCACTCGCCCTATGAACGTCACGACGAGGTCTTCAAATAATTCCATTATTTCGAGCTTTCACTGAGAACTTGGTCCAGATTTGAGATGCTAAAATACAATGGCAGTTTCCTGGGTACAAATCAGGGCAGAGTACAGTGACTGCTTTCACGAACGAGATGGATGGAATTATTTCTATATGACAAATCGAACAACCTCGCGAGAGAAAAAAAAAATACTGTTAAAGTAAGTAAAAAGTAAAGCTATCCCTGTTACAGGCCGTGAAGGCCCATAGGGTTGTGAGACGTTGAGGGTCCCACACTAACTAGACCAAGGGTATCCAAACTACGGCCCGCGGGCCAAATCCGGCCCGCGAAAGAATTGTGCAGAAATGCGCCAATTGAACTAATTTTCACATGAGTACTGGTAAATGTGATTCCAAGCTTATTGACCTGATATATTATACTGCAGTTCGATGGCTTAGCTGTGAAAAGGTTATTTCGCGCTTCTTTCAACTCAGGAATGAAACTGATATATTTCTTACCGAGAAAAACCATCACGAACCACTTTTATCAGATACCGAGTGGCTTCGGAAATTAGAAATTTTTGCTGATCTGGTGAACCATATGAACCATATGAATTTAAAGTTGCAGGGTGAAAATAACTTAGTCTGTGATTTATTTGCACTTATCAAGGCATTCAGAGCAAAGTTGATACTTCTGGAAAGCCAAGTGAAAAATTGTAACTTTGTTCATATGCTATACTGTGCAGAGTTGCATAAAAAGGATGAAGCAGAATTTCCTTCCTCGTTTGCAAATTTGGTCATTTCAGATTTGAAAGAACAATTTCGGAAGCGTTTTGCTGATTTGGATTCCAGTGCTCAGGAAATTAGATTGTTTCAGAATCCGTTTGACTGTAACTGTTTCTTGCATCCTGTTGTGATTCAAATGGAAATTAGTGAACTTCAGGAAAACTATCATATA
>NW_019723929.1:351867-412773 GCF_002891405.2 Cryptotermes secundus | reverse complement strand
ATGTCCCAAGTCAAATTCAAATGGAAATTATTGAACTTCAGGAAAATTATCATATTAAAGACAAATACAAGGAAGGAAATTTGATCGAATTTTATAAATTTCTGAACTCTGAGCAATTTCCAAATTTAAAGAAATTTGCTTGTAAATTTATCTCCACTTTTGGGACGACATATCTGTGTGAACAAACGTTTTCCCACATGAAGTACATCAAGTTGAAATACAGGGCAAATTTATCCGATGAACATTTAGAGTCGCTACTTGTGATTAGCGTTTCAAAATTTGAACCTCAATTTAATCAGATTTTAAGAATGCAAAAAGAGTTCCATCATTCACATTAATTGTTTTATTATAATTTGAGATGAAAATATGAGCATTTGCTGCTACTGCCTGTTCTCATTAATATACGATAATTTCTTCTCACGTACTTTGTATTTAGTTTATGAAATTCTGTGCTTTCAATAAAACTCATATACCTAGAGTTATTAATTTCTCATTTTATCCGGCCCATTGAAAGTGCTGAATTACCTAATGTGGCCCGCGGTTTGAAAAGTTTGCAGACCCCTGATCTAGACAATCGGCTCAAAGATGGCAGTGAGGTTGTCAGCCTTACGCGCCGGCCGTGCTTTACTCCCCCCCCCCAAATAATTTAATTAATTCCTGGTACTCATTTCTGTTAGAGGCTGAGTCGACCTCAGGGCCATAGTGCGGCTGGTAGGATTGGGTAAAAAAAATCAAATGACCTCATCGGCACTTAACCCACGACCTTCCGACTTGTAGCACAGTGCCTCAAATTAAATTAAATATTCGTAAATAGCTATAAATTATTCACACCGGCAGGATACTTTACAGATAACTACATACTAAAACACACACACATAAACATTAAAACTCGATTCATATAGGCTATTATAAACCCTGATAGACAGTCTCGTGTGTTATGATACTCATTATGATCCCAAGTAACCTCACACTTCTCTGCAGCAGATTATGAAGACGTGAAGCAGGAACCTCTAAACTTGTATAAAAGGCAAAGCTGTCCCTGTAACAGGCCCTGAAGGCCCAGAGGGTTGTGAGAGGTCGAGGCTCCCACATCTTCTAGACAGTCTGCTTATAGAAGGCGGTAAGGTTGTCAGCCTTAAGCACTAGCCGTCCTTTACCCCCCAGGAAAATTTCTGATACTCATTTCTGTTAGAGACTGAGTCGACCCCAGGGCCATAGTGAGGCTGGAAGGATTAGGTAAATTGAAAAATCCAATGACCTCATCAGGATTCGATCCCGCGACATTCCGGCTTGTAGCATGGTGTCTCAACCAACTGCTTGCCCCCTCAACTTGTACAGTGGAGACAAATCCTTGATTTTATTTGAAATAGTTCATTCTGGTGTTTTTTCTGCGATTACAACATTCTTGTGCAGTCCGTGTAAGAAGATAGAACTGACAGAGAACAATATTATTAATAATGGTCTCTCTGAGCTTAATTTTTCCGTATGTCTTGGGGTTAGTATTTTGTTGCTCAGTGAGTAGTATTTGCTATGCCTTCGAGAGCGGAAAATATCGTGGCTTATGACGGTCCCCTCACCGCCGTAAAACACATTCACGTCTATTCGCCGCAGAGATGAGTCTGAACATAATCCTTTTCTTGTAGACATCTGTTCGATGTCCGATTAGCTCGAACCCAATGTTATATTGCTTACATGGACCAGACGGAGCCTGCGCAGAACAGACCATGCGGTAACAGTCAGATATCACCGAAACGGTTCTTTGTGACCTTGAACAAGGAATGCTCCATTCTACGCTGCGAGCAAAACCTGGCGGACGTTCAGCGTATTCTAACTAAAATAATGCGATACCTGCTGGATCTAAGGTTCTCATTATGAAGACAGGAATCTTCTGGGATGTGACAACGTGTAGTCCGGTAAAGTTACCGACGTTTCGGAAGTACGCTCCAACTTCGCCCAAGCAACAAGCAACCAGAAACCCTGAAGGCGGAAGCAGTACGTTCCTCCAGAAGAGAGTATGCCTACTCGTCACGGTCATTTCTGCGCAAGCTGGGATGCCGCGGGACTCAACATGTCCCGTTTCATAACGCTAAGAAAGCGACTTACAAACAGTGTACGCCAGCACTGACTAGACAAATCAGCTGTCACTTATTATACCATGTAATCAGGGATGAAGTGACAGGAAGTTGGAGAAAACTGCATAATGAGGAGCTTCAATATTTGTACTCTTCTCCAAGTATAATTAGAATAATGAAGTCAAGGAGGATGAGGTGGGCAGAGCATGTAGCACGAATGGGGAGAAGAGGAATGCATATAGGATATTAGTGGGAAATCCAGAAAGAGAGAGACCACTGGGAAGACCAATACGTAGGTGGGTGGACAATATTAAAATGGATCTTAGAGAGATAAGATGGGATTGGATTGATCTGGCTCAGGATAGGGACCAATGGAGGGATCTTGTGAAGACTGTAATGAATTCTCGAGTAGCTGCAGATTTGGCGGCTCCTCAAGAAGGCCTCAGCTCCATACGTAACTAACCACTTAGGTAAGATTTAAGGCTTTCAGGGCGGTGACTATGAAGGAGACTGCTTTCTTCATAACCACTTAGGGTTTGCCATCTTCCACGCATATTTCTAACATTCTCTCCCCTTTAACCTTGCATTTCTACCATCGTACCTTCTGTTTCCTGGCCAGTGCAGTCTAGTCCCTAACTACTCCCGCATGTTCCGTGTAAAATTCTCTTTTATTAACATGAACAAAGGGCTCAGACCCACCCTTGCACCACGACCTTCAGTGAGCTATTGGGCCTCAATAAACGTCAACAGTAAATTATGTTGAACAGCGCCAGAGAGGGTCAATTTTATTACCATCAGCCATGTCATTCGGTAAAAGACAACACCATATAGTACTGAGTACCACACGAAGATGGAGTACAACTAACTCTCGAAACGCCAAGAACTGCGCCCAGAGGACATGTACATCACAACACTGGTACATTTTTTTTGTGTATCTCCATGTATTTGTACAATCAGTCCATTACGGGCTCTAAGTACATCTTGTGTGGTACCGGTACAGACTGGTTCAACTGCTCATCAGTCATATCTCCCGCTTCTTCACTCAGACCTCTCAAATGTGGCATTCCAAGGTACCCAGCAAGAGTTGTTTGTCGGATAGCACTTCCGGCCACCGGGGCTAAGGTTCATGGCCCGCCGTTGCTTGCATCCGTCAACAGCGGCCTGGCGTGCGTACTGCATATCAGTGCGTGCTCTGTTAAGGTTCGGCCACACAGAGCGCTACGTACGCTATGTTCTCTATGTTAGCTGCGTCGCAGAGTGTACGTAGCGTACGTAGCGAACATAACGTAGCGCTCTGTGTGGCCGAACCTTTACAGTGCTGTAACCCTACATAAAATGACGTACGCCTACGCCGTACCACCTGTCATATTTTATCGGTACATGTTCCCTCTACCGTGGTTATTTCACTGTACCAATACCTTACAATGTGTAACAACACATACACTCATGTTATGATGGTTTATCCAGGTGTTCTGGTACCATGATGCAGACCCCCAAACAAGGGTTTCGAACATTCTCTGATTCGTTTCCAGTGTGATCCCAAGAGTGCGAAGTTTCGTATGTCCGACATGCATCTGTTTCTAGGCTTTGCCATTATCAATTTGAAGTGCTACTAGACCGTGTAAACGTACATACACAATCACAATCAGCACTTGGAAGGAAATAAATCCATTAACAATTACTAATTATGTTAAAGTAAAATTTAATTAGTTCACGAAGGTAGGCCTACGCCCACTGGGGCTGTAGTGCCAAGGAAAAAAATTAATTAACCAGTGAAAAGACAAAGGCATGCCCCGACTAAAGCAGCGTTCTCGCTGAACGCCGCAGGACGCCAAAACGGAGACCTCTGCCCAGAGGCTGACTGTTAAAACTGGGGGTTACGTTCCTGCATCGACATTTCATCGATGAGCCTGGTGATTCTCAAGTGAATAAGTACAAAACAGAGTGATGAGCAAGCTGTAGAAGAACCGCGAACGTATATGGCGACGGAGCGCAAGCGTATCTTGTTCCGTTTAAACGTAAACACGACAATCGGGAGGGCTATGGTCTGCCCTATATTTAAGCAATATACAAGAACAAATTTTCCGGGATTCCAGCAACATCTTCAATATGTCTATAAACGGAAACATGGACACGCATTACATCAGCTTAATGTAACGTTGGCCGATCTATGGCATGAAATGTCTTCGTCCACTCGAACACTGGAATCGTGGGTTCGAATCCCATTCAAGGAATGGATGTCTGTGTTTATTCTGTTTGTTTACGGTAGCGGCGTCGCGAGGGGCTGATCCGCCGTTCAAGGAGTCCTACCAACTGCCTTAGATTAAGAAACTGAAGTGAAACAAAGCGTTTCACGGACGACCTATGTTCCAAATGGGAGCAACAGGAATAGAAGAAGAAGAAGAAGAAGAAGAAGAAGAAGAAGAAGAATGTAACGCCGAATACTCTATATTAGCATGTTTCTACAGGAATGGGGAACAAATAAAGGGCCGACAACAAATGTGTCCTAGTGACCTGCAACATAACAGGACTGTGTATACAAACACACAGGCTACAAGAACGATACACAGCTCTCATTTCTTCGTCGCATATTTGCCTACGTAATTATTGCAGCGGCCATTTCTCGTTACGGGAACGCAACTTCATGTTGTTTCATTTCATTCACAGGAAACCCCTTGAACTGTGGTCGCGACCTCGAGGCAATCCTCTCCATCCGTGCACATCTCTCGAGACAATTCCGTCATGCACACTGCGTCGCGAAAATAAACGTCACACTTTATTTGAATCGTTCGTCTCTCTGTCGCGAATTTAAGGCTTATTAACATTAAATCTCATTTATTTTGTTAACTGATTCCCTGTCATATACCAATAAACCTTTCATATGCAAATATACTAATCATAGCTCTGTGGAAGTCATGGCGTGTGATTCGCATTCTGAATTAATTCGATTCTAATATCGGCCGGAATAGATACTTATAACCAGGGTCCGGAATTTGATGACATGTCATCTTTTTTTTCCTTGTATCCTATGCGATGCTCTTAAATATATAAATCTCGGATATGGGCTGCTGGTTACAGAAATGTAAATTTTATAGGTAATTTTTTGTCATTTTTTGACATTTTTAGGTTTAAGGTCATTTTTGGTCATTTTAGGGAATATTTCTTTATATGTTTTCTGAAATGTGAATAACATGGAAGTGAAGTGTTCTTTCTTTTCTCCTTTAGGCCATTTTTTTTTCTGGAATTTTTCGGTCATTTTATAGGTCATTTTTTAAATATTTTCAGGTCGTCAAAATCCGGGCCCTGCTTATAACAACAAACCTGATTTAATGTACTCATTTACTTGTCTGTCGGATGGTAATAAGCGTTCATATGCAATACACTAGAAGCTGCTGTTTTGGTGGGGCGTGAAATGTAATCTCTTACGCCAAGGGAGGAACCCTCACTAAAGGTGTGAGTGCAAAGTGACGAGGAGAATATGTGGAGCTCAGATAGAGGAATTAAAAGGAGACTGGGGAAAAATCACATACTGACAAGCTCCATAATTTGACGGTAATTTGTGCCTAATTAATTAAGCACTACGCCATGAAGACGTATGAGGTGTAACACTACATGGAGGTACGCGCCGGCCGCTTTACCCACGAAGAATGACCCCCCGGTGCCCATTGGAGAGGGGGCGGGGTGGGCTTCAGAGCTGGTCTGGACGCTGTGGACTAGAGGTGAATCTCCTGCCCTTGCCGGTAATAGAACCCCGTCGCTATAACGACCGAACTATCCAAGCTCCTTTATAATTGGAACTTCTTAACTAAACTGCCAAGCTCACTAAATCCCGAAGGATGAGATGTGCTGGACATATAGCACGTACTGGGAAACTAGTTCAGGGAAACTGAAGTTGACATGCGAGCATAATGGAGAAATTCGTGTGTGAAGGTATGAATCGCAGTTTGCAAGACCCAATGAACACTTTTGTCACGAATATTTCCGTTTCTTAAAATGCCATTTTTGGATGAGGTGAGCAGCAACTCTCGGGTCATCACCGTCTGCCATGAAGTTAGACTGTCAACACAAATAGTAAATAATGCTAGGCTTGTATTCACTGGAGCAAAAAGGGCAAGGTTTTTACAAATAATAGCAAAAATGCAAGACTCTGCAGATTTCGATGAAAGTCGGTTGTTATACCTAAACATGTGCGTAACACACTTCACTCATGAAGTATTCTATCTTCTGGGATACAGTGCCGTGAAGTCCGTTGAAAGACCATCAAAGTTTCGGAGAAATATATCGCTTCTAACTTCAGGATCGAAGAATAAGCCGAGCAAGAAAGTAGCATGAAAGAGACAGCAAGCAGACTACAAGGCGTTATACCCAAGAAACGTTCATAATCACTCCCGTGATAACCTCAAATCCCACAAGATTTATTCATGTTGGCTTTGAGATTCTACCGCAGCAGTGACTATGAAGAATGCGTTCTTCTGAGCTGTGACTCCGTGTATTTTGGGAAAAGCCCTATATTTCTGAGGGAAACATCACCTCCACTTTCATGGTCGAAGAGTAAACAAAGCAAAAAGCAGCTCCTGCTTCATGCTGGTTTCTTGCTTGGCTTACTCCTGCATCTAGAAGCTGAAGGCGATGCGGTCCTCCAAAGCGTTGGGCTTTTCCCAATTGCACGGCGTTACAACTCAGAAGAACGCATTCTTCAAGATTTATTCAGTTCGGCTGACATTTTAAATTTGGAATATTTTTAAAAAATAGGCATTATGTTACCCACTCTTTGTAAGCGATAATGGCCTTACAGGTGAATTTGTTATCACCAAATTATCTAATTTAAGTCTGTTACATTTACACATTTGCAGCGAATTTAACAGTGTTCGAAATCGAGAGAGAACAGTTTCAGTGCCAGGTGTTAGGGCAACAGAGAACTGAAATTTGTGGCGTCTCTTATCATAAGAGCACATCTATTCAGTTACGAAACCGACTGACTCATGCGGCACGACAAGAAAATGGCGACCCTATTTACGATTTATTCCGATAAAACAAAATATGACTAAATCATACATAAAACGACAGCTTCTACATTTAAAATGGATAATTTTTTTCTCTTGTAAAGAGAACCGAGCCGAATAAATCTCCTTATATGCATGCTCAGGTATGTTCTGCATAACTTACATTAATTTCTTTCAGATCCACTTGGCCGTTAATTTATACGATTTTTAAAATGATATATTGTGGTGGGCAATCTGGTTTATTAAATTACCAGGTTAGCTGTTAATTGCAGTTGTGGCATATACGGTACGTGTCACATGGGATCTGTGCCACTTAATCTGGCCGGTAATGGCTGCAGCTGTTAGCATGGCCGCGTTCACTACCCTGTCCATTCCGCCATACAGAACGAGTGATGCAAACTTTGCTTGTTCAGCTCATTATTGGTGGGTGGCAGCCTCGGGAAGCAAAGGCTGTCCATCAAGCAATTCCTATTCTAGAAAGAAACATTCGGGAGAAAACAATACTACACACAGGTAAATGAGAGTGAATACAATGATCAATTTTCTGGACATTATTCTTCTTCCTAATTTTTATTTGAAACAAAGTTTCGGATGCTGGAATCAGTTTCCCTCCTCAGGTAAAAGCTTCTTTACTGGGCTCAATCGACAGATGTAGTCCCTCTCTCCAGGCACCGGAAGTAACACAAGACGCGACATACAAATCAAGACAGAAACCTTCGGCGAGAGTGAGCACAAAAAGACTACTCAACCACATACATGAGATCCTGCACCAGTGGACGTGAATAGCATTGCGGCTAGAATCCAAGTTAAAACTGAAGCTGAACACGTTGAACCGAGTTCAAAAAAGGACATTAAAGATATTATGCATACATTAATAAATGTTTGTATATAATCTATCGAGTTTTAAAAGCTCTCATAAGAGTACAACAGAATATAAATGAAACAAATCCGGACAACATACGATGGCCAGGAAACTGATAACTATATATACACCATCGTCAACTTTCAGAGAGAGAGAACGTTTACTTGAATTCGGAGTAGAGACGACTGCTATTCTGTGTCCATCGTTGGCTTTAATGTCCATGCATTACAGGAAGAAATCCGACACATTACGCACCACAGAACTTGTCCCTGCATAAACGCACTCCTTGAAGGCATATACACCTTACATAAGAGACTAAATGAACCTTCGCGCGTATCATCAGATTCTACTGACAGATTTCAACGAAAACTGGTATCCAACACCTGTTATACAAACTGGCCACGGACGAGTTTCATGCCGCTTTCACTTAGGCTGTATCTCGCCACTTATTAGACAAGTCTCGGCGAAAATAAAAGCCTGCGAAACTTTAATTATAACAGTATCGGTGAGTGCCGGTTGCTCTCACCACTCACTTTAATCTATATTAAGGCCTAAAGCAATTTTAGGCACAGCCTGTGTGGCCAAATGTTCTCTAGAGTAGAAAATGTCTTAACTAAGTTGAAAGTACACACGAAATACACAGACGAGTACTTTATAACCACACAATTTTTGCATGAAGTTCACTTATTTCGAGAAAGCTATTGGTAGACTATGACAATAACACGCTACTGAAATCATTGCCCAACACCCAATATCTCAATCATTGTTTCAGTCAGAGTCAAAGTTACTTCACGACTGGCGGTTTATCGCCAATTAGTTCGCCTTGGAGCAAAGTCCCTCGAGACTCACGACCAGAGGTCTTTTTCTTTCCTCCCCAAATGAGCCCTTGCAGTAATATTCCTTATGTAAAATCCTCTCTGACGAGAAGCTGGGTTTGTCTCTTACGAATATGCCTGGCCTTTCGTCAAGTGTACGTGTCACACTTACAGCATGTTACTGAAAATCGTGACTTCAACTAACGGATGGCCACTCATAAGGTGCCAACTGACCGTCCAGAAGCCATCATCATATCCGTCACTTGCATTAAGAATCACTCACGAAAAAGCAAGCACATGACGTACTGACTACATGGACTTTTACACATAGGCCTGTATAACAGAGGAGCCAGGCCCCATCCTTAAATGAAACATATCCCCTTAACGCCACCGCCAGAGCTCCATCTGCCCACCGTTTTCAAAATTTCACATTACTTCGTTCTGTAGCTTACTTAACGGCGCCGCCAGTAACTCGAAAACTGCATAATGAGGAGCTTCATAACTTGTACTCTTCTCCAAGTACAATTAGAATGATCAAGTCAAGGAGGATGAGATGGACAGGGCATGTAGCACGAATGAAGGAGGAAAGGAATGCATATAGGATATTGGTGGGAAAGCCAGAAGGAAAGAGACAATTGGGCAGACCAAGGTGTAGGTGGGTGGACAATATTATAATGGATCTTAGAGAGACAGGATGGGATGGGATGGATTGGATTGATCTGGCTCAGGATAGGGACCAGCGGAAGGTTCTTGTGAACACGGTAATGAATCTTCGGGCTCCGTAAAATGCTGGGAAGTTCTTGAGTAGCTGCTCAACTGGCAGCTTCTCAAGAAGGGTTCAGCTCCATTACTGAGTCAGTGAGTAGCTCGGACTACACAGCGTCGAATGACGGGATGACAGCGAATTGGGAGAAACGTGAAAGGAAGCGAGTGTGGTCTAATTTAAGGCGCAATCGCGGAATTTGCCTTGAGGGACTGAGGAAAATCAAAAGAATCTCACGATAATCGGTGTCCCGGCCGTGATGCGTACCGGGAACCTCCCGAGTACAAGTCAGAAACGCTACCCGTTCAGACAAATTGCTCGGACTGACAATGTAAGAAACAGAAGAATTCCTAGGGAGTGTTCTGCCATTCTGGAGATCCCCATTCGAACTGGGGACAGCAGATGGGATATCCTGACTTCTTGATTTAGTGGTTTTCCTTAGACCTTCTAAAGATTGAAAGAGGCCAAGACCGTTTCACATTATTCTCAATACAAACAAAACAAAAAACTCCGTGGCCTGTAGTCCGCAAGCGAACTATACCGACCAAGCGACCGCCGCTTGTCGGCGAAATTTGTACCAGCTTTTGCGGATAGAGGGTGTCACGTGGTCAGCGCAACGGTTCCCCACGGCCGTTAATCTCGGTTTTATAGACCGGAGCCGCTATTTCCTTGAAAGAGCTCCTCATTTTTCCTGAAGAAGCTGAATGGACCCCGTTCCAGACCCACTACTTCTCAGAAAATCAGGCAGAGCCGAGAATCGAACCCGGGACCTCTGGATCTGTAGCCAGGAACTCTGACCACCAGACCACAGAGGCGGTCAATACACCCTGTATACGTATAATTAATATTTTGTTGCATCGTGTTGTGTAAATCCCTACAAATTATATTTATTACACCCCTGTCAACGCAACACTATTTCCAGATTTCCAGTAGGTACAGTTTGCTGTCTATACGGATATGTTNCTAGGTACTATATTATATACTGTTACGTGTATGAGTGACTACGGACAGGGTGTGGATTGATGAATGTCTTTATTGAGCACTTCCAGGTCATAACTACAAATCAATATAACACTATCGCTATTTCCACACAATACGGTTCACTAGAGCACACTACTCTAATGTTCTCAGTCTGCTACTAGACGTTTCCTGGTAACGCATCCAACAACGGCTATTCCTCTGCCTCGGGGCTTAAGTCCTCTCTTCACAGACTCCTGTACAGAAGTGACTGGGTCGCTCCACGTGTCTACAAGATAACGCCTCGGCATGGACCGGGCAGAAACATCCCGTTCCCAACAGTACCTCTATTGTTGCGCGTCGATTCGTTGCTGCGGGAACGTGTTTACTGAGCCGTTGTCTAGAAACATCTCTGGCATATTTTCCTATCTCGCGGTCGTTACACAGCAACGGCTCTGCACACTACAGTGCTATAATAGGTTTGCTAAAACTGCAGATGGTGAATGTTTTGCGTGAATGTGCGACACTAAACATATTGTCTATCCACTTTAGTAATATAGCTACAATACTAACAAACAGATAAAAGACAACACATTGTAATATATAACATAGTACAGAAGTTTAAATGTGAGATGATTCCGTGAACAGTGCTTTTTGCGATACCTGTCAATTCAGTAATTTCACGAACTTTGATTCTTCGATCTTCCTTATCAAACCTTCGATAATGACACAATTTTCGTCAGTCTGCGAGGCCCTTGATATGCCTCTGTTTATGTGTATCATCATTCAGTGCCGTTCGGCCAGCTTTAAATGTGCTGCACCACACAGACACTTCTCGACTGAAAACACTCACCAACGTGCGGTGAATCTCGCTCCGAGTCACTCCTACTGGCAGAAATCTGACCACCGCGCGGACCAATCACACCGGCCATTTCTTCGCCTGTAAAGCTTAGGGCCCCTATACACACAATTTGGCCTTCCGTTCGTCCTGCACAGTTGAAGACTGAAAGGCAAAACCGATGTGTGTGGTGTGGCCGGCCCGCCAGTCGTTTGGACTGTTGGCCTGTGGGAAACCCGTCAGTCCGTCAGTTCTGTCTGCAGGACCGTGGCACGTGACGTGTGTGACTCAACATTATAGGCTGGAAGACCGTGATTGTGGCATGAAGCCTGCCGCTTTATCTGCGCGTGTATGGGGAGGAAAGGGAGGGGGTAAACTGTCAGTTTTGCCTGTAAGGTCGATCGGAAGGCCAAACTGTGCATGGGGGGGCCTGACGGAGAACGACACTAGCGCTGCTACTTCTCCTCTACCAGACCTACCAATATATGTGACACGTATATGGTATATATAGTGCACAACACACCAGTGGGTCCACCCAAGTTACATGGCAAAATTACGCGAAGTACACGACGGAGCCGAAAATAAAAACCGAACCTGAAGACGGCACATGCCGAAATATTTCGTCCTATCCAGCGAACTCTGCCTTCTAGAAAAAGTGTTGTGATGACAGAAATACACTATAATAAGTACCATCCGGTATAATACAAAGCCGGAATTGCTCAGTCGGTATAGACTGGCTACGGGCTAGACGACCGAGGTGTCGGAGTTCGAGGCCCGGTGGGGTCAAGAATCTTCTCTTCTCAAAATCATCCTGACCGGCTCTGGGGTCCACCCTACCTCCTACCCAATGGGTACAGGGGTTCTTTCCCTGGGGGTAAAGGGGCAGGGGCGTGAAGCTGACCACTTACTTCCAGCTATTGCCGAGGTCAAGAAAATGTGGATCTATACATCCACTTCCCCATACGCCTTAATGGCGCAGTGCTTAATTAATGAAGCACTGGGACAACTTTACCTTTTACCTGTATAATATAAGCTGGGTCAAATGTGGGTCTTTGGGGCCGCAGGCATCTCTCTACTGGCTAAACTTACACGATTCATTATGGAATACAGTTCCGTATTTCAAAATCGCGCTTTCTTTTACACCGCCACGGTCCGGCTGCTTTCTGCATCGCCCCTTTATTGGCCTGCATACGACAAAACCGCATGCTCTGACGCGACACAGCAAGAACGGCTTCTTACAATCTAATAACACGTTGTGGTGGCGCAGCCATGATGGTTCCATGTGTAAATGACGTTATGGTACGCTGATCAAGTGCACAAAAGAAGCAACACGTATTTGTATGCCTGTCCACTTCATTACAGGGTAATATTTTATGGACTTCTCGCACATTACGACAACGAATATTGTAATATGTAGGCCTGAAAGTGCTTGGTTTCCGTCCAGTTGCATACGACTGCCACACGCAAATATATGTAACATTGGCGTACACGGGCTGTAGATAGCAGATCAGGGTCCATCTACGAAGGACATGAACGGCAGAGTAACGATAAGTGTCAGAGTAAGGTCACCAGTCAACGAGTCTTTTCTCCAAACACCCACTAAAGGGAGGGATAGCTCAGTCATTACAGTGTCTAGCTGCAAGTTGGATAACCGAGTTTCTGGGCAGGAAGTGCGACATTCCAACAGTGCACTAAGACTGGTTCCAGAACCCACTTAGAACCCTGTTTTATTGATTCTGAGGACTATTTTTACGGGGTTACAGCAGATAAAAGTCTGAGGTTCTCCACCTGCCTCCATCCAGTTAGAAAGCTAATAAGTATGGGGGTAAAGCTGCCGGGGCATGAAGCTGACGACTCTTTACGTGGCTCTATAAGTCCACTCCCCCATACGTCAACATGGCGTAATGCTTAATTAACACGGACAACTTTACTTTTATTGGACTGTTCTTTTTTGGGGGGGGGGGATTTTTCCATCGTCCGGTATTCTACAAATAGAAAAAAAGTTCAAACCCCTGTAATTCTAGTTCTGTGTGTCAGAACCCTTCAGAATCTATTTAGAGAAACCGTTTTGTATTTCAGAGCTGCATACGTTACAAGCAGAACGTTCACACTGCTTATTGGCTATCAAAGCCTGTGTATTGTGAATGGGTTCCGGGTTTCTTCTTCTTCTCCTTCCGCTCCTGCGACAACCTGAATGTCTTCCAGTTTCAGTTCCTTCTTTCCTCTCTGCATTCGGCACCGGACGGTCGGTTTCGCGTGATCACGAACATCTAGCTACATGAAAGCAAACATGGGCACCATCGCCTCTCTCTCGCTCCGTCTTCTCTCACAGCATCGCGTGAGTGCAGATCATCTCCTCCTCTTGGGTTCCGTACAGTTTATGGACAGAAATTCTACTCATCTGTTGACAGATTTCGATTTACACCCACACGAGCTTTACTGACAATAGTGTTGGTGGGCAGCTACACATCGGCAGCTGATTAAACGTTTAAAATGGCGCTTACATTCCTAATTAGCTGATACCCACCGATGGTCGGTGCTTCAACAGCTTCGTCCTTTAATAAAGACAGTACACGTGGTCGGGTAACACTACACTCAACTGAATTCTGAAATTATCTTTTCTTTCTACACAGAAATAAGTCTCTACAGAGTACAATTTACAGAAGCATTTGCTCACTTCGGAGGCACGCGGTAGCGTAGTTCGTTGAGGCACTATGCTACAAGCCCGAATATTGCGGGTTCGATTCCCGATGAGGTCACTAAACTAAAACTAAAAAACTAAACTCCGTGGCTCTTAGCCCGCAAGCGAACTATACCGACCGAGCGACCGCCGCTTGTCGGCGAAGTTAGTGCCAACTTTTGCTGATAGAGTGTGTCACGTGGTCAGCGCAACGGGTTCCCACGGCCGTCAATCTCGGTTTTCTACACCGGAGCCGCTACTTTTCCATTCAAGTAGCTCCTCAATTATTCCCGATGAGGTCACTGGATTTCTCAATTGACCTAATCCTTCCAGCCGCATTATAGCCCTGGGTTCGACTCAGCCTCTGACAGAAATGAGTACTAGGAATCTTCCTGGGGGTAAATGGCGACCGGCGCGTAAGGCTGACCTCACCGCCATCTGTGAGCCGATTGTCTAGCAAATATGGGAGCCTCGACATCTCTCAACCCTATAGCCGTCCACGGCTTGTTGCAGGGATAACTTTTATTTATATTAAATTTGACTGACTTGTCAATACTGTTCGTCGATATATTTATATTTAAATACTTCTTGAGAACTTGAAGACTCCCCCCCCTTAAAATAGGCTGCAACCCATCGGGGTAGCGACACAGAGCTTGAAGAGACCATGACTTTCGTTACAGCATAAAGAAAAACGGTTACCGAGTAGGAGAATCTGAAATTTGTATAATTTAATTTAAAATAATTACTTTGTACTGTATCGAATCGTTTCCTTTAAAGTCACTTCCCGTTAACAACTTAATGACCTTTCCATATCAAACATCCAAGGGAAAACTGCTGAAGGACACGCAGGGCGGCGCTCTGGCACTTCTCGAGACGCTGCTGTGAAACATGACATTCTTACAGCTTGCTTAGTTTCCGATTTCTGGGGCCGAAGTGTCAGTTTCTTGGTGCAGCTATGTGCGTTTCATTAGCTGTTTCTTGCTGAATTATGACTTTAACTCTTTAAGCCCAGTACTATTTGTATTATCATACTAAACTCTGTATTCTACCCACAAAGCGTATGTGTGTGTTTCATACTGTAGCGTGTAGACCCGTTACTGGACAACGACCTCGAAACAAACAACAAAACAACATTCGCTACTAGGCAACAGATTCTTAATAAGCAAGTATATGCAGCCGTTACCCAGTAACGCCTAGCAAACACGTTCCCACGGTAACGACCTGAGTACAACACTGAAAGACGTTTTCTCTACGCAGTCCATGTCGAGGTGTTATAAGAAAATGACAAGTTTAGAAGTCGGTCAGTTGTGAGAGAGTTGTAAGGGAGTCTATGAAGAGAAGACTTAGTCGGTGCACAGAAGCTGAAGAATCTCCCCTATTAAGAGCCGTTACCAGGGAACGACTGCTGAAGACACAGCACAGAAGCTGAAGAATCTCCACTGTTAAGAGCCGTGGCTAGGGAAGGACAGGTGAAGACACAGCAGACCGAGAAGTCTTAGAATGTGCTGCAATGATTTGTAAAGTGTGGAAATTAACGACAGGATTATAGTTACTTGCAGTACGGTCTGTAAGTGGCCAATACATCCAATCTCCAATTCAAGCACCTGTCGATAGTCACTCCACAATCGTGCAAATATGTTCTCACAATAAATAGCGATTATTTCCCTAACCAGCATTAACCGATTTGATTTCTGTAGGGGAGACATGTGTTTCTTCCGAGGTAGGTGGTGAATTATTTAGAACTGCAATGCAATGTCCACACGGTTACAAGTGAGAAGATATCGCAAGGTAATAGAAACGAGTCACGTCAAGATTCATACCCATTTCCTTCACCATGGAACAGCGCCGTAGCGCCTGACATTTTTATTTTTAGGACGTAACCACTGGCCGAACTGATAGCTGAGAGTGCAGGCCTGCTTCCACCATACAAGAGAGTCGGGCAGGCCCGCAGGCACCGCGCTTCATACAGTGACGCAGAGCTTATTCTTAACCATTTCGATTACTTATTCTCGGGATGCTTCAACAGCGATGTGGGTAGACGCTACGTGTACAATCATTTTGCGTGGAAGAAGCGATCACCCGAGAGTTCATACAACCCTGTATATAACCCTGTACGGTGCACCACAGCCCAAATTTAGATAAGCGCCATGACGTAAACCAGAGTGGTAATGCACGACAGAAAACATCGACAGCAACGGGTATACAGGATTTGCAAACACACTGCTTCACATGTTCAGTGACTTGGTACAATCTAGATTATCGATATTCGACATACGATAGGACTCGAACTTATTGTGGACACAAAACCAAATAATTTAGGATAAATAAAAGGCGACATTATCTTAGGCTAAATGTGTACAAATTGAAATTATGTTAAGTCAGAAATAAGATCAAATTAAATTAGGGAAATACTTCATAAGATTTGAGGTTTTCAGGACGCTTAAAATTTATATCGTGCACGACAAGATGGAGGCAGCAGGTTCCTCCGAAACGATGGTAGCCACCTACCGGCCTACACGGTGTCAAAACCCAGACGATCACAACATGAGTCGGGGAATCCAAAATTACCATTCGTTTCAGAATCATGTGCCCCGTTGTTTTTCATGCAAAAATACGATTATAATCTCACACGATGTTTTGTATGGGTATGAAACAGTCTCTCGCATCAAGCCAGAAATACAGATGAAGAGTGTCTGAGTGGGTGCGACACGAGACGGGAGAAAACTGAATAACTAGAAACTTCGTAATCCGTATTCCTTGCCAGATACTTTCTGTGGGTTACTTGATGACGCTTTCAGTACTGAGCCTGTACAGCGTCAGATGATAAGGTGATGCATCGGAAGGGATTTGGAAGAAAGAGTTCATTGCCTGAGGTACCATCCCGGAATTTCCATTAAGCGACTGAAAAGATCCACGAAAAACTTCAGTCAGGATAGCCGGTGTCCCCGCAGAGATTCGAACCGAGCACCTCCTGAATATAAGTCTACAGCGTTACCTCTAGACCGACCTGTTCTGTGTCAAATATACTGTTGGGATGACAAAATCAAGGAAGATGCGATTGGCTGGGCATGTACCACGCATGGAGAAGACGATATACGCATACAATACTTAGTAGTAAAACCAGAAGGGAAGACATTATTACTTCAGTGATGTAGGCGTGGATGGACGAATAATATTAAAATGTATCTTAATAAAATCGGGTTGAGGACGGATTAATGTGGTACAGGACAGGAATCAACGGCGCGCTCTTGTGAACATGTCAATGAATTGTTGGGTCCCAAAGAAGGAAGGAAATTTGTTTAGCAGCTGGGCTACTAATACCTCCTCACGAAGGACTCTGCTCATTGGTTAATGTATACAGATTTGTTAAGCAGCTGGGCTACTAATACCTCCTCACGAAGGACTCTGCTCATTGGTTAATGTATACAGATTTGTTAAGCAGCTGGGCTACTAATACCTCCTCACGAAGGACTCTGCTCATTGGTTAATGTATACAGATTTGTTAAGCAGCTGGGCTACTAATACCTCCTCACGAAGGATTCTGCTCATTAGTTAATGTGTATAAATTATCTTATTACATGTTGGAAACTGTGTTTGTTATAAATAGAGATGGCACATGGAAGAAGTGAGAAAAAAGAGGACACGCCGATCAGAAGCTTCGCTACAGGTCAGATTTCTTTTCCTACTCTATTAATTATCCTGTGACGAATAGGACCATTGGTAGACAAATGTTCGGTAAACACGTTCCCGAGGTTATGCAGTCAAAAGTGGAAGCACCTCCGCTGCTGGGTAGCAATTCGCTAGGCACGTTTCGTAGCAACGGACAAAACACAGATAACAAGAGACGAAATGTAAGATTTGAGGTTTACACGGCGGTGACTATGAAGAAAGCAGTTTTCTGGGATGTGGCACTGTGTACATGTTGTGTTAACCGACGTTTCGGAGGAACGTATCGCCTCCATCTTCAGGGTAGAAGGAAAAAATCCGCAAGCGAAGAGACCGTGAGAACCGGTACAAGCAGACTGCTTTCTTCAACAAACGAAATGTTTGAAACGTATGCCTATTCGGTTCGCCTCGAAATTATAAAACGGGGACTCTTTTGACTTACACAATGATTCATTTGCAAAAAAAAAAAAAAAACTCAGTTCAGAAGAATTCGAGCGCGAGTTCAATCATTCAGTCGTAAGAGAATTCAGAAGTTGAGTGTTCAGCTGTGGAGTGTTAACCAGTGGACAGCGGAAGCTGAAGAAGTGGCCGACGCGTAAATCAGAACCAAGTCAGTCACGCAGAAGAGAAGACATTCGCAGTCCAGTAAGGAGTGGAGAGTCTTAGTGACTGTGAACTTTTTTAGTTGATTGTAATTGAAAATAAGGCGGCAATAAATCCGATCATCCAACTCAGAACCCGTTCTTATTAGTCCCGGAAGCCCGGACACGTGACAATACTTACATCTACCGACCCATCCTTACCGATTTCCAGATATAGGCCTTTGTACAGGTTTGTTTCGGTTCTGAAAATGTTTACGCAGCCAGGTTGAGCATTACTTTTGTTAGAACTGCCGCTAATTATGCCATGCACTCTGTGATGGTACTAGTATTATGATGGATATTGCCCACTGCTTGAGGTTTGGGCCTATTGGCCTGTATGACGTACCGAAATCCAGCTAGTCAGGGAGTGGCATCTTCTTCCGTCTTCAAGTGATTTATTGTCACTAGGTTTACTGTGGAGGTACAGTGGCTAGGGTGCTAGTCTACCATTTAAAAGGTCCGCAGTCCCATCACAATAATCTAACTGAAACTAACTTAATGGCGCTAAGCCCGTCTTGAGAAGCTGCCAATTGCGCGGCCATCAAGAACCTGCCACCATTTTATGGAGCCCGACAGTTCATTACCGTGTTCACACGAGCCCCCCACTGGTCCCTATCCTGAGCCAGATGGATCTAGTCCATATCACCCCACCCCATCTGTCTAAGATCCATTTTAACATTGTCCACCCACCTACGTCTCGGTCTTCCTAGTGGTCTCTTTCCATCTGGCCTTTCCACCAATAACTTACATTTATTCCTTTTCTCCCCATTCGTGCTACATGTCCTGCCCATTTCATACTCCTGGACTTTATCGTTTTAATTATGTTTGGCGAGGAGTACAATTTATGAAGCTCCTTATTATGCAGTTTTCGCCAGTCTCCCGTCACTTCATCTCTCTTCGGCCCAAATATTCTCCTCAGCACCCTGTTCTCAAACACCCTCAGTCTACGTTCTTCACCCATCACAATAATCTCGGAATAAAAAGCAAAAACATAACCTGTCAGTAGCTCTGTCCAATCACCTGAAGATGGAAGCCGAGCCAACTTTCCACACGTTCTGTTCGGCCTGTATGACCTACAACTCAGATAAAGCACAGCGTCCAATACACTGGATGTAATGAATCAGCAACTCTCTATGAAGAGATATGGCACCGTGTAGGCCGATGAAAGTAGCCGACGTTTCGGAGGAACACATCGTCTCCATATTCGGTGTCGAAGAGTAAATCAAAATGAAGCAGACAGCAAGCCTCGGCGTCCTACCTCCGACTCGACAGCTTTCACCGAACTACATGGCGCTATATCACAGGGAACAAAACTTCTGATAGTCGCCGCTGTGCGAATCTCAAATCCAACTGTCGAATTATGAAGCAGCCGATGTCTTCTGACAAGGCGAATTCCCCAGAACAGAATTTTCAATCTGTGGTTCTCACTCGTCTTACCACAGGAGGCGAATTGCTCTTCAGTCGTATTGCACGTTTACAAAACGGTCAGTAATTAAGCAAAGAGTCTGCCACGGTTTCATTTCTCAGTGCTACAAACATGGAGGGGGGGCCACAGGTCTTTAATCCCGCTCCATGAACAATGTGTATTTTCTATGGTATGTAATCCTTCAGAGCAATTCACGAGCCAGATAGCGTAGGCAGTATTGGAGTTCTGACACAGCTGTTCAATATGGTCAACATACCCATCACTCACACCAACGCAACAGCCCAGCCATTTCTGTCGGTCCAAAATGACAGTGCGAACTATCTGCGTTGTTACCTCACTGCATACAATGACAATTCCCTCTTGAAGATGCTATTGCCTACATGTCCAAATTTATGGGACACACTATTTTTGAAGTTCCTGTGTTTCCCACATTCGGTCTCTTGGTACGGCCCTTTTCCACTGTCTACTCGAAAGATCCGAGTTAAAATTTCTCCCCGGACATTGTTTACAGTGACTGAAGTGGATTCTGTTTTCCTCAGTCGGTACAGCGGCTGGCTACGGAGGCGGACGAATTGGAATTCAATTCCCAACAGGGGCAAGAGATATTTCGCTTCTCCACTGCTTCCAAATTGACCCTGGGCCAAACCCAGCTTCTTATCCAACGGCACTTTCCCAGAAGAGGACTGAAACTTACCGTTCACCTCAATTCAGTGCACAGCTTAAAATTGGTGAAGCCATACCCCCCTCCATTCCACCACACGTCTTCACGACAGTGCTTAATTAAGCACAGGGAAAACTGTTTTACTGTTACTTTTAAGATAATGCTTTATAAAAGATCACGGCCAATGCTCTCAGTCATACAGGTCATTCTACTGTTCGGCGCTGCACAGTCTCGGCAGCTGAGAAAGCATTGCTATTTGTACCCCAAATCAACCAACCAACCAACCAACCAACCAACCAACCAAGCAACCAGCCGATCAGCATACAATACGACTGTTCTGCACATTTGTATCTGTCAACACTCTGAGTTTCTTAGGGGCTAAATATGTATCATACATCAGATTTCGTGAATGTGACGAGACTCTATAATACCATGCGTACTAACTCCACAGAGCTGAATTCTTCTTACGAAGCCACCACTTGATTAGTTACCTATGAATTTCCCACAATGTTATGGAACACGAAAGATCATTAACGTGTTTACAAGAGCCCGCCACTAGTCCCTATTATCAGCAAGATTACTCTAGTCCATATCACCCCATCCTATTCCTCTAAGACCCATTTTAATATTATCATCCCATTTACGTCCATGTCTTCCCAATAGTCTCTTTCCTCCTGGCTTTTCTACCAAAATGCTATGTTCATTCCTCTCCCCTATGTGTGTTGCCTATCATTCGAATTATACACGGCGAGGAGTACAACTTACGAAGCTCCTCACCAACCTGTTCTTAACTCAGTCCTCTTCCGTCCAAATATTCTCCTCAGCGCGCTGTTCCCAGACATCCTCAGGGAAAAGCAGAAAGCGTGATCATACACCTAACTTTTCTTGACGAACACACCACTCATCACAATCTGAATAAGGCGTTCCCAAGAGGGAGTCACAAAGCCTATCTTCCTACTGAAGAGCTCACCAGTCTCACCAGTCTCACCAATCCTTGTGTAGCAATGTTGGATATATAGAAGGGTGAACGAAATAATGCAAACACTTAAGAAATTGAGGAAAAGAATATGTGTTAGGTATACTGAAAGAACTTCAGTTGGCAACATTGAATATTCTTCCATTTTTTTACTCTCTTTAGTGCTTGTGTCAGTGCACAGTGATTGCGCTGAGTGTCAGTCCGTGTGAAAGAATCGGAAAATGGGAGACCTGTCCGATTTTGAAAGAGGGCAGACCGTTGGTGCGCGTTTAGCTGAAGCATCTGTGACCGATGCTACCACATTATCAGCTGTACCGAGAGCGACAGTCTCTAAGCTTACGTGGGCATACACCAAACATGGGAAGACAATATCAGTAAAGAGGAACAGTGGGAGAAACTCAACATTGCCAGAAAGCGATCGTCGTACACTGAGAAGGACTGTTTCGAAAAATCACAGAAGTACTGCGGCACTGATGACAGCTGAAATTAATATTCATCTTGAAGACCCTGTTCCCACAAAAACTGTCCGACATGAGCTTCACAGATCCTGCAACCTCTCATCGCTGGAAGTAACGCTTGGATGCGTAAACGGTGGGCATCAGACAACTGGAAATGCTCGCGTGATATGGTCAGATGAGTCGTCCTTCACGCTGTTCCCTACATCAGCAAGAGTTTGCGTTTGGAGAACACCCAAGGCAGCCTACAGTCCGGAATGCCCAGTTGCAACAGTGAAACACAAGAAAGGTCCCGTGGTGGTTTGGGGAGCAATATAATGGCACAGCATTCTGTTGGTCCCATTATTAACCTTCATGGCTGAATTACTGCAAGGGACAGGTTGGGCAATCAGGTGAATCCCGTAATCCAGACGTCGTTTCCGAACAACTATGCAGTATTCCAAGGCGACAGTGTCCCCATTCACACTGCTGGAACTGTTCAGTCATGGTTTGAAGAGCATGAAGGTGAACTTCAGCATCTTCCCTGGCCAGCAAAATTGCAAAATTTGAACATCACTGAACCAGCCTGGTCAGTTTTGGAGACTAGTAGAGGAACAGATTCCCACCTCCAACATATCTAAAGCAACTTGAAGATGTTCTTCATAGATAATGGTACAAAATTCAGCTAGGTACTGTTCCAAACTTGTATGAATCCATTTTAAGAAGGGCTCCGATTCTATTGAAGGCCAAAGGTGGCCCAGCACCATGTTAATAAATAATGTGTATAGTAACTGTAGTGTTACCATTATTTTGTCCAACCCCTGTACTGTATTTAGGTTATGCAAGTTTACAGGTACTCCAAATGCAATTCAGCTGATGGGTTATGATGCGTGATTCGTGCGTTATGAGCTCGATATTACCAGAATGGGAATTTGCTTGCAATAAGGTGTAAGTGCGTATGTTACAAACTGGTTCTAGTAGTAGTAGTAGTAGTAGTAGTAGTAGTAGTAGTAGTAGTAGTAGTAGTAGTAGTAGTAGCAGCAGTAGCAGTAGTAGCAGCAGCAATATATTCTTTTTGAGAAGACATTATTTAGAATGAGTACATATTCTAAGGGGAGCCGGGGTATCGCAGTCGGCATAACGAATGGCTACTGGCTGGGCGAATGAGGGGTCGGAGTTGAGTCCCGGTAGGGCCAAAGAATTTTCTCTTCTTCACGTCGTCCAGACCGGCTTTGTGGCCCACCCAACCTCGTATCAAACGGGTACCAGGGGCTCTTTCCCCGGGGGTTAAGCGGCCGGAGCGTGAAGCTGCCCACTCTCCCCCACCTAGTGCCGAGGTCAAGAAAATGTGGATCTATACATCCACACCCCCATACGTCTTCATGCTGTAGTGCTTAGTTAGTTAAGCACAGGGACACATATTCCATCTGCAGTAGGCTAAAACCTGCAGAATCGCATCGTCATCATACTGACTCATGAACAATATTTAATGCATAATTTGTAGCTAAGTAAAAAGTAAAGTAAAGCTATCCCTGTAACATGACGTGGAGGCCCAAAGGGTTGTGAGATGTTGAGAATCCCACATTTTCTCTAGACAACCTGCTCATAGATGGAGGTAAGGTTGTCAGCTTTACGCGCCGGCCGCCCTTTACCCCCAAGAATATTCCTGGTACTCATTTCTGTTAGAGACTGAGGCGACCCCAGGGCCATAATGCGGCTGGGAGGATTAGGTAAATTGAGAAAAATCCACCTCATCGGGATTCGATCCTGCGACCTTCCGGCTTGTAGCATAGTTCTTCAACCAACTACGCTACCGCGTGCCCCCATAATTTGTAAGTATGTTTATAATCTAGCTTCATACATTTCATTCTCCTAATTCCAGCTGTCCACCGATTGCCGATGTCAAAGAAAGCTAATAAAATTTTTCGCACGTCTGGTCTGTTGTCATTTTACATTCTACAGAAAGAAAGTACATAAAATTTGCAGATTTTTCAAAGATCTATTAGACTAACCATACATCATCTCAAATTACATAGCGTCGGCTCTTCGTTCTTGCAGCTGATGTAAGGAGTCAGAAATCAGACCGAAACGTGACAGCTCACTGTTCCTCTCCATCGACAACTACAACATTTGAGGCTGACAGGAAACTGCTATTTATGGCAAAAACTGTGACGTCCTCACGCAATGTCCGTTCTTCTCGCACTGTAGCAGCGAGGACTGGCCTACAGGTAACTTCAGGACACTGTAACCCAGAAGCACACTGATGTCCTCACGGCGGTGACAAGATGTGACGCCGCGTAATCTGGTACAAGTTTTACGATGTTTCGGAGAGACATGCTGCCTCCATCTTCAGAGTAGAAGAAACAAGGATGATAGACGCAGAATGTTCTTTCGAAAAGTTTAAAAACTTCAATCAAACTACAACGCATCATCCCGCTCCCAAAACAATAATCATTATTGTTAGAATGATTACGAAAGACCGACGTTTACATTGTTCAACGATGCTGTTTCATTTTCAGAGGTTACATGCAGCGTCTAGGATACTGATTGGTGAAATGACGAGAGAGTGGAGTCAGATGGAGTACTTCAGTCTTCACGCATTCACATTCAATGTGAAATTTATTGCTTATTTGAAACACTTGGTAGGCCGAGATAGCTCAGTCGGTACAGTGACTGGATCTGGGGCCTACTCAGCCTCGCATTCAAAGCGTAATAGGGGCTCTTTCCCTGAGGGTCAAGTTGACCACTCGCCTTCATCTTGCCGAGGTGTCTGTGTGATTTCAACTGTCCTGGGACGGAGCGCCGACGACCGACAGACACATACCCTGCCTACCTGTGCATGACAACTTCACTCCCCTTGCCTGCAGTCAGGCGGGGCACACACTGGAAGCACCTGAGTTTGTTGGTAGCGTTACGGCTGATTGCTACCCGCTCACACAGTTCACTCTACCTTTCGAACGTACATTCACTGGATGCTAAAAACTGGTAACTTTTACATTCGAGAAGGNAACATGCGTCCATTAAAGAGTATTAAAAGGTTTGGACGGTTACAAGGTAAAAGGTAAAGTTGTCCCTGTCCTTAACTAATAAATCACTACACCATGAAGGCGTATGGGGGAGTGGATGTAGAGATCCGCATTTTCTTGACCTGGGCGCTAGCTGGAGGTGAGTGGTCAGCTTGACGCCCCGGCCGCTTTGCCCCCAGGGAAAGAGTCCTCGATACCTATTGGATAGGACATTGGCTCGACGATGTGAAGAACAGAAAATTCTTGAACCCACAGGGACTCTCTAACTCCGACCCCTCCGTCGTCCAGCCCGTAGCCAGTCGCTATGCCAACTAAGCTGTAACATTTACGTTTTTCTTCTGAGACAAATACAGGATGCAAAGGTAAACTCATATTTGAATACGGGTGTTCTTTATTTGTGTGGTAACTAAGGAAAAGGAGTTAACAGAAAGGTAAAAAATACATAGTGACGAACTTCGTTATTTACCCTCTCCTTATATTATGTAAGCATTTCGGGGTCTTAACAACGTGTAATCAACACAAGGAAATAAACAAGATATACTTGGTTAAGGTCAGGTTCTCAGAGCGGTAAGTATGAGGAGTCTTATCTTCTAGGGGTACAACGCCGTGTCGTTGGTTGGGAGTCAACCGATGTTTCGGAGGAACAGCAAGTAGCAAACGCAGCTCTACTTTCTACCTTCTTCCTGCTCGTTTTATCGCTAGTTTTTATCGAATCTGAAGACGAGACATGTTCCTCGGAAAAGTCGATTGGCTTTCAACGGACTACACAACGTTATATCTCACAAAACCGAACCCTTTGAGCCGACCACACTGGACGTGCACGTAAAACACGAATTGACGTATATTCTTGAACAGTATGGTCGAGGGTTCGAATTTTCTCTGGGGAATGAGTGAACGTCCGTGTTTTCTGTGGTTTCTTTCTGCCCTTTATATTCAGGGGCCGTACGCTGGGACGCTGCCTTATCCAAAGCTTTGTGTGGGTCTGTGGAAATCAGATATGGAATGAGCTCAGTTCCTCAGAAAAATCTGTTTGCTGGTTTAGAACCCACTCGAATGTACAAACACATTCACTATAAATTCGTCTCGCCGACCTCGACAAATAAACAATTCGCTCATCAACAGGCAGGAAGAGGGAGGGAGGCCTACTGCTCCTATCCAATACCGATGAAGGACAGGGCGCGATATGGCACCTTATGACGAAAAGCAGAAGCGCGAACTACAGAAGACATGAGTGTTCAGTGCGGTCTCTTGCATGGTGCCCCGGATATCATCGTGAACAGGCTCAACAATTTATTACGGACCCTCACGAATTTAACAGCACATTTATATTTGTATAACAACAAATAAATGCCGGTTCTGATGCTGACGAACCCTCTAAGATATTTCAGAGTACACCTGACTAACGGCGCCCAGTCTCGGGGAGTGTTCTGCTTATAACATTAATTTTGTTGCATTCATTACATAGTGTTCCTCTGTCATCTAAATTTTGTAAGAAAAAAATGTTTATGTCGACCCTTATATTTCAAGGGAGGGAATTCAGTCTCATAAACCCCCTTCCGCCGGTCGCGGTAGCCCAGCGGTCTAAGGCGTGCACTGTCTTCGCTCGCTCGGAAGCCGGGATCGTGGGTTCGAATGCCACTCAGGGCATGGGTGTTTGTGTGCGTTTTTCTGTGTTTGTGTACAGGTAGAGGCCCTGCGACGAGCTGATCACCCGCCCAAGGAGTCCTACTGAATGTCTAAGATCTAGAAAAACCGAAGTGAACGGAGAAGTTCATGGAGGTAGGCCTAGGCCCACTGGGGCTGTAGTGCCAAGGGGGAAAAAAAAACCCTTCCAATTACAGATTTCTGACAAAAACACAAATACGACTTGGGTTTTCGCTAAACGTTTGTGGCAGGGTTCGTACACCATGACTATGCCAAACATTGCCATAGTCTGATGTATACTGTTGGTTCTGTACTAGTTGTCGTTCTATTGTGTTCTATTTGAATCAATTTCAACTTAAACTTACTGGCTACGTTGGGTCAAACCCAAATCTTTTTCAGTACCGACTACTTAAGTCCAAAGTTTAGCATAACAGGTTAATATTTAAAGAATTGTGGGTTCGATCCCAAATAAAATAAACAAAAATCCGCAATATATTATTTGCCTTAAAGCTACATGATGGCCAAAATTTGGAAAATAGGAACACGTTACCGGATCTCTGAGAATGGATTCAAAACATCTAAAAACACCAGATTTCGAAGAAACGGATCAGCTTAAAATTCATGCAGTAACAAAAACAGATTAGCAAAAATATTTCAGAAAATAAGACCAGCAAAATTAAAGGCGTACGGAGGAACAAGATTATTTATTCTCCGGGACAAACTCGCTAGCAACTGAAGCCGCAGGTCCAGCGCCGCTAATATGAAAACTGGCAGTCAGACATGATTCTGTGCATTCTGAGCCCGTTTCATTCGCCTTACAGGTTCGTAACCCACCTTAATTGCCCGTTTCAATCTCCTCCTTGATTTCTCACGAGATTCCCCATTAGACTTTTGCACCCATGCATTCGTGTTTTCCCCACCCTGTTACATGCTACATCCAAATCAAAGAGTTTACTAGTATACAATACAATACGTGTACTGAACTTCTCGCTTACGTACTTCATCTTGAAGCGCTCGTGTTTTTCTGGGCTATTTGTTTTGGAACACCTCTAATTTACGTTCTCCGCACAGACTAAGGGGCCACGTTTCACACGAATTCCCAAACGTTTCTTTTGTTTACCTCCATCATTTTAGAAAGATGTTGGGGTACCAATAGTATTTCAACCGATGGATAGCAAGCATTATCAGTATCTGTATTTCGCTTAAATTCAATATGTACCTCATTTCTAATATCCGTGTAGTTCAAACAAAACACGGGTGTCACAGTAAAACTAAATTACGAACCGTAGTAGCCAGGATTGAGGATGAAAAGGAACTTGAAGAGACAATGTGACGGGACCAGAGTTCGATCTTCGTGCAACTTACTTGCAGAAGGGCAATGACGAGCCTTGTGTCACCGCTGTGAACGGAGATGGTGCTGATGGTGGTGGTCGGGGCGCGGAGTTGCTGCTCCCCGCCTGTGAGCACTGCCTCAACATCCATGTTGATTAGCACACCACTAATTGTACGCACTGTCACATTCCTTCACGGCCACAGCAACAGACACGTCCTAATCGCCGACTCAACCCACACTGCAGCAGTTCATCGTGCTCACCGCTACGTGGCGCCACTCTCAGCAGTGCCGAAGATACACGAAAGGGAATTGCGTAACGTGATACTATGTTTACAACACGATCATTCGTATACTGACGGCTAGTGACTAGAAGAGAGTAGGGGTGGGGCGAGGTCATAAGAGTAAATTTCGGAATGATTAATCCGTTTTCTTACGTCATGATCTAGAAATGGCTGCATATGTTGAATCTTTAACAAATTCAGATTAAAATTTCGCTAGTGACTTCAGAACATCTGCGAATACAACTTCGCGATTATCCCCGTTGAATTTACACGTGGAACACTGGCAAATTCAGTAAGAGGTTTCTGATTCGTACATATTTTGTGTTCAAGCGCAACCTTCGCGGATGGGTGTGCTGCTTATATATCGCTATACCAAACCGAATGACTGAGTCTTTCGTAATGATCGGCTGCTTGTCCTACAGACCTGACCGCTTGATTCAACGACTCTCCGTCGGATTAACTTGACTGTCCAGTTAAACGACTGAATGACTGAATAGCGCCTTCCTCGCTGATTGACGTTAGAAATACGATCGACAATTTCCTGTTCTGATAGAACAGGGTATTTCAAAGCCATCATGACACAGATCCACCTAAAACCCTATCCTGAACCTCTTGAAAATAACTGCTGACGTCCTCTTGGAAGACGTTATGGCAACTTTAATCGTTTAGTCTTGTTTGCCAGTTCGATTATTTTTCGGCCCTATATCAATTTGCTGATATTGTACATTTGTGAATCACATGTGAATGAGATGGGAGGGATATAAAAGGAAAAGGTTGTGTCAACTCTAAGTTCCACAACTACATAAAACAACAGGAAATATTAGTTTCTTGTACTGAAATCTTTATGCTTCTAAATGGAAGAGGGGAAGCCAAATGTCTGTGAACTGAGTGGTTCGCGTGTAGTAAATTCAGATAAGTTTCGAAGAAATATTTAGTGGCTTGGCGGCCGGGACGTGAAGCTGGCCACTCGTCTCGAAGTAGTGCCGAGGTCAAGCAAACGTGGATCTATAAATCCACTCCCCATAAGTCTTCGTGGCGTAGTGCTTGATTAGTTAAGCACAGGAACAAATTTACTTTACTTATACACAATATTGGCTTGAGGAACTCTGTCAGGACAACCGGTTCTCCGCCTCACAAATGCTGATGATCACATACGTAGTGCAGAACGATGACCTTTATGCATTTTGCTGTAGTAAAAGGTAAAGGTATCCCTGTAATAGGCCATGGAGGGCCATAGGGTTGCGAGACGTTAAGGGTCCCACATTGTCTAGACAGTCGGCTCACAGATGGCGGTAAGGTTGTCAGCCTTACGCGCCGGCCGCCATTTACCCCCGCAGGAAGATTCCTGGTACCATTTCTGTTAAAGGCTGAGTCGACCCCAGGGCCATAGTGCAGCTGGAAGAATTAGGTCAATTGAAAGAAAAATCCACCTCATCGGAACTCGAACCCGCGACCTTCCGGCTTGTAGCATAGTGCCTCAACCAACTACGCTACCGTGTGCCCCCATTTTGCTGTAGTACAATATTATTTACAGAACACAATTTTACGGGACCCAATTGGCCTATGTGATCCTTGTTAACATGTTCCGGATAATACCAAAATTTGTGAGCGATGTGTAAAAATATGAAGTACCCCTTTACACAATACTAAGAATGTATATAAATTAACTTTTAAGAGACGGCATTTAAACCGCCAGTGTGCTGACGCCCTGTTTTTTTAATGCCCCTTTCGTCCCAGTCCGTCTTTGCGCGCTGCTAGTTTGTCTCCCAGGAGTCAGAAACGAAAACGTGAACAAAATTATTTTAACGTATGCATTCGCTTCAGATTAAATGGCTGACTACATCTGCCAAACTCGATGTCTGCTTACCTATTTAGAAATGAGACTTTTTCAACGATAAATGATGATTCAGGACCAAGTGTTAATTCTCTGGAATAGAAATCCCCTGAATGCATAACAACTGAAATATAGGGAGACTAAGAAACCCATTTCTGACGTGGGTTTCGTAGTCTTTAAACCTCCTTGAGAAATGAGGTTAGGATCTAACTGGACTCAGGTCCAGGCAAATCGCTGTCAAACGTAACCATGCTGTTTCATATTCAAGAAGTATTAGTTTGAAACAATTCCCGGCACTGGCTATTTCCCTCATAAGTAAGCACAGGTTCTTATGGAAGCATTATATCTATAATTATATTTTCACAAACACGTTATCTTTGAACCAACTGACAGATTCATGGTCCTCTCTACAAACATGGCACCAGAAGTCCCCCATAATTGTACTGACCATCGACAGTGGCCATTTAGATTTCTGAGATGGGAGCAACCCTTGTAACACATAATATAAAATTAAAAAATTCCGTGTTGCACTAGAACTTACAAAAACATGTAAGGTTTTAAGATATTTTCTTTGTAGAATATTGTAACGTGGATGGCCAGGACCTTTCTAGGTAATGACCTGTAAATAACCTTCAATCGAGTGCGTTACAACAATACGACGAATGTTTATCGCGCCTTTGCTAGGCGGCATTCAGCGCGACAATGGACTGGCGAAGTAGCTATCACGTGACTGGCTTTCTATGGGGTCAGTGCCGCGACCGTTGCTATGCGATCGTTGGGTAAACACGTTTCAATAATAGACGATGTGCTTTCTGCGTGATCGGTGAGGAGATTATATAACGATAGTTACAAATATGAGTGTGGAGGCGGGGTCGAATACCTCCACCGTGACCCTGCGAGTCGTAAGAGGCGACAAGAAAGGAAGTCTCAAATCTGAGACAGTAAAATACGGTCGCGAGTGCCAAGGGACTCGGGCCCGAGAAAGACTGAACTGGCAAGGGTAGCAGCATATACAAAAGACAGACAGTCCTCTCGTCAGAGAGGGCGCCCAACAAAAACAAGATCGTAACTGTCAAACAGTAATAAATATCTGGTCATGAGCGCAGTTCCGTTCGAGTGAGTTCTCGGTGGACACAGCCACTGGAGTTTCAGCAAAGTGCAATTGAGTTCCTGTGCGATTCAACAAGAAATGGCAAGAGGACTTCACAGTTTCAGTGCTCAGATCCTTTGCCAGGAGAAGTGAAGACTGAGAATCCTAGTGCGTGTCCTACGTTGAACTGTAAAGTGTGTAAATCACCGATTGCACTGTATTAAATGTAATTAAGAGAGGTTGTAACCAAAGTGCTAATAAATCAAATCATTTGAACTAGAACCCGTCATTCTCGTCACGCGTACCACCCACACATGATAACATTAACAACAACATGATTATCCCTTGATATCTCCATTTAACTGGGAGTGTGAGGGGCAAAGGTAATTATAAACTGGAGCTAGATATATGAAATAATTTATGGGGATAAGCAGTACAAATAATTACAAAATATATATGCATAATTCGTTATACGTTAATAATTACAAATATGGCAACAATGCATAGTATTGAGGATACACGTGACACAATTAACATAGTCGGAATCTGCACTAGTATATAAATGGGTCACTAAATTGTACAGTTACCAATTTATAGTATTTTTGTAGTGTAATAATGAAGCTTAATACATTTAAACGAAAATAGGTGTCATATTTTCTCTCTAAGTCTTCCCATATTGATGTAGAGTTTCTTTGACCCCTTAGTCCCTCAGGCAGATTACAGAATAATTCATTATGGCAGTCATTTTACTGTCACTCAGCAAATGTTGTAAATTGTGTCATTTTCAAAATAAGCATTCCATTTGGCAATGTTAATTTTGAAAATGATACAAAAACACATCTACTGACAACATGTCTACACTGTATTACAACATTTGGCTTACACAGTAACAGACCATTTAACAGCAAAATAATTCTAACTATGAAGCAGTAGATAAGGTGAAGAGACTGGCAGATTCCCGACTCTTGTATTTTAATATTCATCAATAAGCAGATCCCTTAAATTTACTTCAAAACTTGCAATTATTACATGCAAAAATCTAAATTCAAGAAATTATATGCGAAGATAACTAGGCAATTTGTTAGTTTGTTTTATTCTTCTTCTTAACTACTCTCTTTTTAAAACCAACTCAATAGCACACTGATAAATAGGAACAAGGATAGGAACAGAAAAAAGGAATAATAAGGTAAAACTGTAAAAACATTTTACTTTATTTACAACATACAATTAACAATACACTAATACACTAGCATTCCATGCATTCAGGCAAAATAAGTAAAGGGCAGTGTGTATTAGCTTGCTGGACAAGTAAAGATAACCTGGAAACACAGATGTCACTACAAGTAATTACCGTATTTACGCATGTATAGGCCGCACATTTTTTGCCAAAAATTCAAGAGGAAAACTGGGGTGCGGCTTATATTCGAAATATTCGAAATCACACTTCATTTAAAAAAATTATATTCATAATTAGTAATACAGGGTGTAATACTCCTGAAATAATATTCCAAGAAAATTATTTTTTCTATAATTTCTGTCTGAAAATTGTGCTGCGGCCTATACACGCATGCGGCCTATACATGCGTAAATACGGTAGTTTCTAAGATGTGGAAGTGATTTACAAGACTGCATTTAATGTGCATGATCATAACTTGTGAGTTCTTCAGAGGCTACGTTTTTTGGCATGGTACAGTACTGCGGAATGTCTGCTGAAGGCCAGAACTATAAAATCAGCAGAGACAGCCATTGCAAGGTAACGACTTTGTAACACCCAACAATGGAGTAACTGTGGGAAGTGGTGTTTTCTGCGTGGTCTGTGCTGATAGCTACATCATGCAAATATAGAAGAACTGTTGGGGGAGGTGTTTTCTGTGGGGTCCGTACTGAGGCTTCACTACAAGGAGCAGTCTGCAGTCAGTCTAGAGAAGTCTACATAGAGTCCAAGTCAAGTGTCTAGAGATAGTCTACAGTCAGTCAGTCAGTCAGTTAATTGAGAGTTGCAGTAACTGAGGCCGGGATCAGTTCTGGAACCCAGAGCAAGGGGCATGCCTGCCGCCGGATGCTGAGTGGTCCGGATGCTGAGTGGTGAAGGCTGTGACTGAAACCGCTAGTCTGTGTGTGACGGCGATTTTTAAAGTGTAGTCATGAGTTGTGTATTAAAGTGTCCAGTAAATCTTGTCCATTTAATCTAGTCATCCCACTTCTGACACTAGTTGTCATCTGATAATTTCGATAGACGGGGTTTGGATTAGTAATCGGATGTTTTCCTTAAGTTTGAACTATCATTACCTAAGTAGGAGGGAGTCTAGATGATCACACAAATAAAATTATTTCTATTGTAATTTGTAAAATTAAGCCTTCTTTGATTATGTGTAATTGTATTAGCTACTTTTCCAATGTTATAACTTAACCTAAGAGTACTGAAAATGAACTATCAAATAAACACATTTCTCACATAAACTGTGTAACATTCATATTAATGCTGTAAATTACACTGAACTTAGTATATCAATGTCATAAATAAACTAATCAATAATTAATGTATCTAGAATGTAAAATAAATTTTAGATTCAACTTTCAGATTTATTTCAGACAAGGAATTACTGGTGGACTTTTGTCTTGCTTGTTAACTAATATTGTATTTAAGTGTCCTGTTGCATTAATATATAATTTGCACACACATATTTCTGTCTTAAATGCAACTTATTATCTAGACACCCTTCTTCTTCACTACATGTTTGGCCTTATAGGCATCATCATGTCATCTATCTTGCTAAAATTGTTACACTGTATGTCAAAATTACATTTCGGATATGAACGCAATATTTCCCAATTAAAATAAATTAAATTAAATTAAAATTAATCACGTAAACATAACTGTGTGGTAATTAATTTAATCAAATTGGTCTTTATAATAATTAATTATTTTAAATTAATTGGGATGTTAATTAATTATAATTATGGTGAATTTATTATAATTCAAACACAATTTGATATTTGAAATTGCAATTTGGTGTAAAAGAACAAAAGGGCAAATTTCATGAATAATTGCAACTATTCCTAGTTAAGTCAGAAGAATCTGGACTTCATACTTTAGAATCAAGTGATGTAACCAACTTGATGTCATATAAATCAAGAACAGCAGCTGCTGTCATGTCAAGTTTCGCACTCTATGATTCCTCAAGACACTAGCACCCAAGATCACCATGTATTGGATGAAGGTACTGAAGTGGATTTTGTTCTTTTTTCAAAGTCACGACTGTCACAGATATCTTTACTTCCAGTGAATTTAATATAGGTACAGTATTAGTACTTCCGATGTGGGGATGTCTGTCTTGAAGTTAAGTTTCAGCATGTCCATTGAGCAAACAGTTTCCATAACAGGAACAATATATAATAATTAAAATAAGAATGACGAGATAATATCTAACTACCAATATATTTTTCTGAGTCTGGTCTTTTTATAAAGTTACTTTGAATTAATAACTTTTTACCCATAGAATTATTTGAGTATCCACATTTAAATAAACCTTTCATTTTGTTTCCATAATCTAAATAATATGTAATTTAAGCTGAACTGTGTTAATTATTATTAATGTTTGTTAGAAGAAAGGAAAAATATTACCAAAAAAAATTATTACCAACACAATAATTGGAAAACATGATCGCTCAGTTTGAAATGAATACTAAATAAATACTGCAAATACTACTGGCTCTGATTAACAATTCAGTTTATTGAGATAAATCAGTACCTTTTTATAAGTGATATGAATTCCTGCAAGGTACCAAAATCAGGAAGAAGCTTAAGGCTACACACTCATACATTTCTATTAAATCACGAACTAGTTCCATTTATTATTACAGGATGAACAGTTTGATTAAATGGGAACCAATAAAGGAATATTATTACTGTCTTGCCTAAAAGACTTAGTTTAATGGCAAGAAAATTGGTCACTTTTAAGTAAAGTTTTTCATTTGTTTTGGGCAGTTTTGATTTTCAGTGCAACCTTCTCATTTAAGTTGAATATATTTATATTTAACCAAAACCCACTATTTCAATAAATACATTTTGGATCCTTAAGTCTCACTTTATAAATCTTTAATTGCATATGCCAAAACAACACTTGAAACTTATCAATTATCATTGTGTATGGATAAATACCTTACATTTTGTATAGTAAAAGCCTTATCACATTAGTACATTTGCTCTTCTATCAGTTACCACTTGAATATTTAATTTTGGTACATTAAATTATATTATTATTTGGACACACTGGAAGCTAACATTATCATAGGGACTGATTAACCATTAACATGCTCACAGTGTCAGTAAACATACAATAGTAGAACTACATATAAATATGCTAGAATAAAGAATTAATCTTTCTAAGATCATTAAGGTACAAGGGGAGGGAGAACAAATGTGTTGCAGGTGTGACAAACTATGTTACAATACGTGTGGAATATTAGATGATGAGTTTAATGACTGGACGTGTAGCCAAAAGGGAAAAACATATTAACCAAGACATAATTACATTTCATGTCTAACTACTTCTGTGCTTTAATTGTGTCCAATAATGCAGGCCTACATAACAACCCCATTATATACTTCATGAAACATTGTCATGCAGTCACTCAGTAGGTCAGTCTGAACTCTTGATTGCTAGTTACTGTCACTTGGAATGTGTGAAAATGTTGTGCTTACAATATGCAAGTTAAAAATAGAATAAAGTAAAAGAAGTATAGAAGCTTAGGGTTCTAATCAAAGTGGATGTTAAGATCAGTTTTCTGGGATATTATATTGTCTGGTAGGTAAATGCCTATCTAGTAACAATAGAAACAAGGATGCTGGTGGCACCTTGCGCCAGGTCTAACATATGTAAACAACAATAATCATCGTAGCACCAGTCATATATTCTGTCATACTAACATTTAAAGGCTAAGGACTCTTATGAAAAGTGTCTGCCTGAGTGGCAAGTTATGAACATACTTTTAATAGTGGAACTCTTTAGGTGGCGATTCTTACAGCCATGAATGATAATTAAAATTAATTTAAATTCACTGGAGGGGGAGTGGGGGACTCCAGCTGGATCCACTCGGCACAGCGGCCACTGATTGGCCTATTGTACCTGCCCTAGGTGATTATGATGATGGAGAATTTGGTGGAATGAAGATTGGCACTGTCTTCATAAACCAATTGCTAACCTCTCATGTTTTCAGAAAAGTGCATATTATGCTGGGTTCAACATTTTTAATAACCTGCCAACTGATCTCAAAGGTCTTATGAATGAAAAGTCATGATTTAAAACAGCACTGAAACAATACTTAAATACATTAATTCTACTCTGTTGATGAATACCTATTGTCTAGAAAATAACTTATGTATCTTTAAATAGCCTTGTGTGTAGTCACTGTGTATTCTTGGTTTCTCTTGTGGGAGAACTTTATTGGGTCTGTACATATGTTTTGTATTTATATGACATATTCCACATCCTCCAGCCATTTTGATTAACTTTGGATACATGGAATTCAATGCAATGTAATGTAATTTAATGTAATGTGATGTACACAAAAAGGAAAACATGGCCTACTGGAGTTTTGTCTGCTGGAAGATAAGAATAAATTATCTTGTTTTGTGTCATCCTAGTAATTGGGGTCCATATGTTAATATTACCCTAATTAATATTTTCCCTCAAAAACTTCCAGATATTGGAGCGCTCCAGTTGTGAGAGACCCTGTTAATGGACCCTATAGTAAGTTTTAGAAAAAAGTACCGTTATATTCCTAGTAAATTTTGTAGTAGCAACAAAGGCCACATATCAGTCTGCTTTGTAAGCACCAGGTTATGACTTTAAGCTACACGTCCTGCCGGCATCAGAGAATTCCCTTCACAGCGTGCCGTGTTATATGCTGATGATAGCAGTACCTCGGGTCGTCCTGCATCCCGTCCTCTGACTGCCTTACCTCTTTCAACTGATTCAGCAGCTGATCATTGGGATCCGAGGGGCTTGCAGTATCGGTCGAAGTTTTTGGCTTTTCTTCACCATGCTTTCCTTCTCCGGCCCCACTTCTGACTGTCTCCGTCGTTAGAAGAAATGATGTGACTCCTGAGGTGTTTCCATGAGACAGCTTTAGACGAGTTGTCTCTGTGACTTCGTGAATTACAACATCCGTTGTCACCTGAAAGACAATGAAATTAAGAAAGTGGATATGATTTCCACATTCTGATCTTCTGCATTCAAGCAGTTATGACGGTATTTCCTATTAAATATGCACAGGCACAATGACAGCTTTCTTTAACCTGTAAGCACACTTTCATAAGCATGTTAAATCAGTTTATGCACGTACAAATGGGGTGTAAGGGGTTTAAGGAGAAGTAATGTGGTCAACTTGGCCTGATGGTGAATTGTACATAATGCGGAAAATGAATGCTAATTCATATAGAAGATTGCAGACTCTTAACGGCTGTTCAATGCTAATGTGGATCATACACGTGCCATCACGCAGGAAAACGATTCAAAATACTAGCTCTTTTCTTCTCTAAATCGGACATTAATGTGCGCTAAGATTAGCAACTGTAACTCAAGAAATTCCAGAATGTATGTTTCAAAATGTCACGTGTTTCCTTGGAAACGTTGAACCAATGATACGCGTACCTTCATGTACACGAATATCATGCACTTGATTTGCACCAGTTCTCCGCTACAAGTTTGCGTATATTGGTCAACACGGAACCCACCTCCGTAACCGTTCTCACGATGGCTTTCTCCGTCTCGCTCTGGGAGGACGGTTGGTCACTGCTTGATTCTTCTTTTGGACGCCTCTCTCTGCCGCAGCAATCCCCTTCCACGTCCGACATGCGGTCTACTTCCCACCACGGAGACGCACCACCGCATTCCGACGCCGTGTGAAATGACGATGATCTCGAAGGAGGGGTGCACGTGCACTCAGAAGCCGTGATGAAGTCGTCATCGGACTTACTGTCGTCTGCAGAAGCAGTTTTCGAAGGCGTTTTCAGATTGGTGTACCATTCCTGTAAGTAGAAGGGGATATTTAAACTGTATACTTTGACCAGAATCTCCCAACAGGAAGGAATTCAATAAACTCTGTGAGTAGCACTGATATTATAATTTGACTCTATATGGACTAGAAATTCTTTGCATAGAAAAATGGCTAATCTCGATGATCTGACAGGTTTTCCGGTTTCCATTATTCGCCTCTGAAGGTAACGCGTCCATCTGCCTAAGAATGCATGCCCCTGAGATTTTACATCAAACGCGATTTCCTCACAAAATATATTTAAGCGACATTTTAAATACTAACTTGACAGGTTTGACGTTTGTGTACATACCTCCGGTGTGGTTGTCGCTGTGCCATCCAGGATGCGTTTGATATTGGAGCCATGTTGCGCACCACACAGAGAGGCGTCCAGCTGCTCGGCCAGCCCTGTTACCTCGGAGAGTTTGTCGGAAATTGCTTCTACTGCCGTTGCATTGATGCCACTGTCCACCGACCTGCAATGGATGGCTCTCTCGTTACACGAGTGTCAGGACACAGAAGCTGTTCTCAGATCCTCAAGTATAATAACTTAGTTCGAAACGCAGAACGTCTCACTGCGCTAAAATGTCGATGAGGCAAAACAGAAAGGATAGCAAACCTAGTTCTGAAACCCCATAAAAGAAAAAGGACATAAAACAATGAATATCTTTATAATCACGCAAGTCAGTTGCTTCTTGGGAATCGGATGAAGATGACGGATGTGCCGAGACAGTGAGACTGAATGTTTATTTTGTGCAGCATCGCTTTCTGGAGGCCACGGTGGTGGGGAATGGATCATAGTCAAAACTGTCTCAAGCGGGCGCAAGCCATCCGATAAGAGGTGCAAGTAAAATGGACATTATTTATAGCACTTTAATAAATAAATTCATTGTCAAAAACGAATTATATCTTCTCGGATATAGTATTGTATAGTTCGGTGAAAGTCAACTGATTTTTCGAAGGAAGACGTGGTCTCCATCTTCAGGGATCGAGACTGATCGAAATAAGAAACCCTGCATGAAACAGACACCAAGCTAGTAACTTGCTTGGCTAACTCTTAAATGCTGAAGTTGGAGGCGATATGTTCCTGCGAAACTTCGTTTGACTTCCTGCGGGCTACACGGCGGTACATCCTAGAAAATAGAACTTTTCATAGTCAGCGCTGTAAGAACTGCATTTCAACGTGTTGCCAGTATCTTTCGTCTAGTTTTGAACATACAATATTTTCAGTTTTGGTTTCTTAGTTGAAGGTTTAGTTGAAAGAACCAGGCGATTCCGTTTTACCTGTTTTCGGCAACAGGACGAAAATAAAACTGAACTGTTTTAAAATATTCAACAGAAGCATGCGTTAAGCAGTTCCTTTGCCTCTGTAACTCAACGGGAAGTAGTTATACTATCCCAGCCACACATTAGGTTACATTTTATGATGTTTCGTAGAATTAGGTCAATACCCACAGTTAACTAAGTTCATGGACTAATAATCTGTGCTAAATACAGAATAGTTAAACTTCATAATGCATTCAAAGTTACCTTCTATTGTTAGCTGTGTCAACACGGAACCCCATGACATTGCGTTTACAGTTTAATTTCGGTGGAATTAATGTCCTACAAATGATCAACTTAATCAGTAAAGAATTGAACTGAATTGGAACAAGACATTCTCGGTTTTCCTTTGTGAATTCAAGAAGACAGAAGATATCTTTATTAAAACTCTTCAATACTGGAATTGTTTGGGTGGAACACAGCTGAATTAGTTATGGTATTCCAAGCAGTGCACGAAGCAGAGGACTCGGTCGAGTGCCTTTGTTTATGAGGACGTCAAACGTCTGCATTAAACGTCTAAAGCAACGTCCAAATTAAACAGCTTTGTTAGAAAACGTATTTCGATTTCGCTCTATCCCGACAGCCATCACACTACTGTTATATTTTCTGGACTAGCTAAGCTTTTCAAAAAGGATTCTGCTACATGATATTAGTTAGTTATACAATTTGTATTCCCTGTTATGTGTACCTAAGGCAGCTGAAGGCGATTTCAGTCTGTTGGGATGCAGTATTTGCTTTAACCACTTTAAGTTTAATCGTTAATTTTAAAAGCAAATTTTTCTCTTCTCAGCATAATGAGTTCTGTTGCCGTTTATAGCTCATAGGCTTAAGGCGCACATTTGTATGCTCCAGCGTCTAAAACAACTGAGATCCTGATACACTGTAGGACCAAAGCGGCAGTGTTTGTTATTACTATGCAAATTCAAGCGTAAGAAATACTGGGCCACTGTACAACTGTAACCCGTCACATGACATTCTTCGGGCGCGGGAAGTCATGAAGATGCGGATACTAAAAGCGATCATTCTTCTCAGACAAGACGATTGGCAGTTTGCCAGCCTCAAGTTAGTGCACTCGTTTAGAATTTATGATGCTTATTTTTCGCAAAGAAAAAAAGTGCTGCCCAGCCATAAGCCATCGTCTATAGGTTAACTGTAGGTCACACACACATACAAACAAAATCTCTCACGAAGTGAACATTCGGGTCACAGGCCCGGCATTATGCTCCGCCATTTATCGAGAACGGAAATGACTGTCTTCATGCTGAGTTCAGTTGAACTGCGGTTTGAATAAGATTTATGATTTCACTGAAACTTGAGATGATGTCATTTTGTTCTGGGAAAACAGCACAGGGACAGGCAATTGCGAATGATAGTGGTTTTCACGATTATTTGTGTTCATAGTTCTCTTCGTTACAGTTTATATACGTCACATCCTTTCCTGAAGTCTCTATTCAACCTTTGCTTTTCCGAAGGCACTGCCCCACCTACAGACAATATTTATGACGGAATGAGAAATTAATTACGCCAAAAATGAATACCTGGATAATACTGTGACATGTTAACGCACTGCCAGGCAACGGCTAGAAAAACATCCCGCGATACACGCACGCAAAAATGGAACAACGAGGTTATGCAACCCCCTTCTAGGCAACGGCTTGGTAAACGCACTTCCGCTCAGGCGCAATGACGTCACACTCCATAAGTACTTAGCTATCACGTGACTTGTATTCTGTGTGATCTGCGCAACGCAACAACAGAACTGCGTTTTCTGTGTTGTCCGTGCGGAGCCTATATAACGAAGGCCTGTTGTAGTTTAGATTGGTACAGAGCACTTGAGAGTACAAGGACGAGAATGGAGCATGTACTTAGTGAACTGTGAAGATTAGTTGAGTACAAATCAGGACAGAGGAGTATGAAGCGACTGAAAACAAAAAGACTTCACAGTGATTTGAAATGGCAGTTTGTGTGTTGAGATCCGTTGCTAGGAGACGACTAGTGGAAACTGAGAACCCTAGTTCGTGTGCAACGGTGAACTGGAAAGTGTGTAAATCAGCGATAGCGCTCTGCTGAGTGTAATTAGGAGAGATAGTAACAGTTGCGCTAATATATCCAACCAACCGATTTAAAACCCGTTATTTTCGACACGCGTACACGTGACAATATATACAGGCTGATTATCTGAGAAGCTGCCGCAAACTGTTCAGACTGTCTGGCGGGAGGAACACGCGTTACTCGAGTCAACTAGCGCGGTGCTTTGACGGATCATTAGCTTATTCACAATGTTATTTCTCTCCAACATCGCCCCAGTTAACATCTCTGAACCGATACCGTGAAGTAAGTCCAAGTCCTCTTATGTTCTTGTCGACAGTAAGGCTGAAAACCCACAGACGCGACAAGCCGCGCGCGGTTTGTCGAGTGTTGTCGCTCGCGGCCGTTATTTGTATTGCTTTTATAATCCGCGCGCGGTTAAGTTTTGGAACGCGGCACGCAGGCGGCAGAGCTGTCGCACGCCTAATATGTACAACTAACGGACGCGCGCGACAAAGAGCGGCTAGCCGCACGCGACTAGTCGCGTCAGTGGGTTTTCAGCCTAATCCCTACTGAATTCAGCAATCAGTCGCGTTACTTCTTGCGGTGAAATGGTGCGTGAGAGTTACACATTGAAACGAGCGTTCATGTACGCACCAGGGTGAAAAATATGACGAAAATTCCGAAGTGAATTTCATGATACTGTTACAAATAGGAAACAACACCGAGTGCTTGCTGAAGATAAACTAAATTAAACGCCTTGAAAAGGCGGCCGGGATGCAGAGCTTCAGGTTTCGAGATTCTGTTTCAGAAAATGCTTGTCAGCACCTCAGCAAGGTATGCATGCATAATGACAGGGGCCACTGCCGGCATCTGCTGTGGTCTGGGAGGGATATTTTTATATTAGTTGGCCTATGGGCTTGTCAGCTGCGCTGCGGGTTCGAACACGCGGGGGAAGAATTGACGCGAAGAGCATTTTTTCTCTTCTGCTGGACTGGCTGAACGATTTGAGGTGGGCTCACATATAACTTTCCTGTAGGTTCGAGTTAATAATAAACAGTACTAACAAAAGTTATCTTAGGGACATATACATATTTTAAGTTTAAATATAAATTGATAAAATTAAGTATGGAAGACTGAAAACTCAGAATTCGAGAATAGGCATATAGAAAGTATAGGATGCAAATTTAATCCAGTAAGCTAAAATGTGGATAAATTGAAGTAAATTAATTTGAGGACAGTACACTGTAACAGTCAGGAGTTAAGCAGGTGAGGGCCTAAGGTGAGGCTAAGAGAATTCAAACTGCCGTCTTGTAGGTTCTGACATCGTACAGTCTTGTAGCTGAAAACCAATTCTTGGAGGAACATACTGCCTTCCTCTCCACCTGCAGGGCCACTCTTTGGCACAAGCAAGTCACTTGCACTCTGAACCTGGATAAGATGGCTCGTGCATCCTTTGATCTAAGTGCATGAAAGAACGTGTAATAAAGAGTCGTGTTGGCTCGTGCGTCCACTCAGTTTCACGCGCTACCGAAGGTTACAGGATGTACCTGATTGTGATCTATCTTGTCCAGTACAACCCTTACTCAACAAGAAGCTCAAAGATGTCCCACGGCATAAATCGCTGGCGTTAATGTACGCAGAATAACAGAATATACCTCATTACGGTCTGCATCTCTTATATGAAACATTTTTGGATACTGTAAATGCTTAAAGAAATAGAATCAAATTTAATTTATGATATTTGGCAATGTGATGCCTGTAGTGAGATTACCTCTGCAAGGTATATATATTGTGGCGTGCCGCGAGAAAACCGGAGTGAGTTACGAGCTCAGGGTTGATTTCCTAGGTAACGACCAACGTTCCCGCTACAATACCTAGAAATCGGAACACATCCATTGCTATACAACAGCTGGCAATATCCAAGCAACGAGTCGTTGGAAGCAGCGTTTGCATATCAGCGGGCGGAATTGACCCTTCAACAAGGTATCCCCTACTGAGTCCGAGGGCAAGTTATAAGAGTCCAACGTCGGCCAGAAACCAGCAGAGTTTGTATTCGATTCTAGCAGGAAAGAGTTCTTACTGGGCTAGAACAGAAGAGTTCTTACTGGGCTAGAACAGAAGAGTTCTTATTCGACCAGAGCAGAAGAGTTCTTATCGGACTAGAGCAGAAGAGTTCTTATCGGACTAGAACAGAAGAGTTCTTATCCGACTAGAGCAGAAGAGTTCTTATCGGACTAGAACAGAAGAGTTCTTATTCGACTAGAGCAGAAGAGTTCTTATCGGACTAGAAAAGAAGAATTCTTATCCGACTAGAGCAGAAGAGTTCTTATCCAATTAGAACAGAAGAGTTCTTATCCGACTAGAGCAGAAGTGTTGTAACATTGTAGAACCCACACAATTTCTTGTCGCATTGCCTAGCAAACACGCAACAATACGTCTTGCAATAAATGAAGTGTCAAGGTTAGTGTGGTATCTGAAGTTTCGAAGAATGCGTTTGGAAAATGGCAATTCCGTTGATGCCTTACAGTCTGGTCATCTCCGGTGCTGTCAGATGCCTAACTCACTTAGCGTCACAGCATCTCTCAGCGACTACAAAAAGAAAGCGTCCAAAATTATAAAAAGACGTAACGAGGTTGAAAATAGAAACCAATTGCGAAACTTACGGCAGTGCTGCCAACGTAACGTGGTTAAGGTATTTAAAGATTAGATAATACGGAGAAACACACGTGGTACGAGTAAAATAAGTTGAAATATTACAAAACGAAATCTTATAAGTTACATTTTCCAAACAATATTCTAAATAACAAACATAACGAAAACGTGAAGTATGTGTTCATTACAATTTGAGGGGAGGGAATGACATATTTTGGCCAATACTTTATGCTTCTTCTGGCTTCTCAGATATCTTAAAGGGGGACATTCAAGCCGTAAAACGTGAACAAAAATTCTAATTACTTTTGTCATGATTTGTTTACTTTCTTTCATTTACAGTTTGTTCAAAGCTGTTAACAATAGATAAAACTATATAGCATGGGATAATAAGCTGATTACTGAATAACGAATTGCAATGGATATGGAAGAAAGTGGCCGTGGCCTACTTCAAGGTACTGCCCAATATTTGCCTGGAAAGACTGAGGCAAACCAGAATCACTCTAAATGAGGATAGTTGGTGTCTAGGCCCGAGATTCGAATCGATGGCTCCTGGACACAAGTCAGAAATGTTACTGTTTGAGCCAAGTTGCTCGTAAAATTTCGTGAAAGGAGATGCAGAAGATTGGAGCCGCTAACGCACTGATGCAGCACCCATTCAACCATTTATAAAGTCCCGTCCTACTTTTGTGTAGTCTATAATTTATTTCTTCTTTTGCTGTACACAAAATACGTCCCGTGTCTCTCATCTTTTTTTCGGTTTGAATCCATGTTAGCTAAATGTTCATATAAAATTGTTTCTCATAGAGAAATTGGGTTTTCGGACTTTATATCCATCGTCCTGGTTTTTAAGATAACTAAAAAAAAAACCACGGTGAACGGAGAAGTTCATGGAGGTAGGCCTAGGCCCACTGGGGCTGCAGTGGCTATGGAAACAAACAGAAAAAACACGACGTTTCGGAAACTGGATCTGTTTCCGTCCTCAGGTGAGGGAAAACACCTATTCTGTTGGGTCCCTTAGAAAGAGCTAGCCTCACTCACTGGACCAGTGATTTCCCTCAACTGAGGACGGAAACAGATCCAGTTTCCGAAACGTCGTGTTTTTTCTTAGTTATCTTAAAACCAGGACGATGGATAAAGTCCGAAAACCCAATATCTCTATGTGTTATACACCATCGTCAGAACCCTATAGTAAAATTGTTTCTGTCTAGTGAACGTTGTAAGTCGCTGGAAATAAAATCACGCATCTGTGATGTCGTTTAAAAAGGAAAGAAGTGAACATTTAATTGATGTTCCCTATTTCTACGTCAATAACTAGCATGTTGTTTCTCTCATAACTCGATTTTGAACATGTTTGTGGTAACTTATTTAACTCTAAAATCAATTACGATTTACAAAGCACATATTTCAACAATATTACAAACAAATGCGTTTGTTCCCTACAAATAGGGGCTCAAGACGACATTCTTATTCACTGGTGACACAACAGTTAACTGTTATCATATTGGTGCTCCTGCCGGGATTTCTTTGGAGAAGGGCGGTGAAACAATACTCTAGGGGAGGGAAATTATAATATTTGCCGCTTAAAACTAGTTTTACTGGTCACCTTAAAATTATTCAAGACAGAAAAAAAATGGTAAAAATTCTATAATTTTTTAAATTAATATTTTCTTTTTTATTTGTTCAAATTTCCAAAAGGGAGGAGATCCATGACTTTTCTTCCCCTGCTAGCGCCCATGGTAGAGAGCCAGCAGTTCTGTTGTACAAGCATTGTGTTATGTAAGCCAAGCAACGGAGCGCTGCGTTAGTGTAAATGTGTTGCCACTTCGTACTTACATTCTTCCTCGGCCGCCGCGTGTGATACACTTTACGCCATCCCTTGCACTGCAGTTGTGCGCAGCATGTTTCTACGTCGGACGCACACGAGAGGGGGGCAGTTATATTATGACTGTACCTTTTTCTTCCCTCTCATCGGAGACTCTTTGCATTGGGGGCCCGTGCCAACTCTGTCTAGAGTGACGGCACTCCGGCTGTTGCCTTAGTTTCTTCTCCCCTTGACTTCATTGTCACCGAGTCCACAGTTTCTGATGGTCCAAACTTATCTGTTGCTAAGACGACAGGATATCTTCTATGGCCTGCGTGTCTACGAACCCAATTTACTTATTCACAAGGAAGACGGGGAAGATAGTTCGGCCAGTAAAGTGATTGGGGTTCGGTCCTGGACAACTGGTGCTCGATTCCTGGCATAATTGTTCTCACCCCTCCAGGCGGCTCTGGGNGGGGTGAGACTGAGTCCACTTGGTTATGTTGGCCACTACTGGGCTTACTGTGCCAGCCCAGGATGATGATGGGTGTCGAGCAGGTGGTGGAATGAGAATTAGCAGGGGAAACCGAAGTGCTCGGAGAAACGTTCCTTTGTGCTACTTCGCTCACCACAAATTCCACATGATCTGACCTGGAAGTGGAACCAAGCAGCCAGGGTGGTAGTCCGGCGTCTGATTCCACTTTCTGAAACGTTGTGGTTTGTGAAAACAAACCCAAAACGATGAATAATGTCCAACATTTTTAATATTTATTATATTAAACATTAAAAAACTGTAAGAAACAATCCAACTAAACGGCTGCAAGAACAGCACGGATTGGATAGGGATGAACAATGAAGGAATGTCAGGCCATTATGTCTGCCCTCGCTCATACTGAACAAAGGGATTAGCGGGAAGCCTGAAGAGATGTTACCCCTGCCTGCCATACCTGACAGAACGCTCAGGCCAAGGGTGAAACGCTTCGAGCATCAAGAACCGCACCTGCGAAGTGGCCATCAGCTCCAGGAATTCCTTTCTCACTCTCTCTCATTTCTCATATTCCTTCATTCTCTACCGGCCTATAATATTTCGCTGGCTTTACTGAGAATGGTGCACCGCCTTGTAGTACGGCAACTTCTCGTACAAATCTGTATGGCGGGACAGTATATATTAATCTCAATCACTAGTGTATGGCCTAAAGTTGGCACTAACTTCGCGAAAAGCGGCGGTCGCTCGGTCGGTATAGTTCGCGTGCGAACTAAAACCACGGAGGTTTTTTTTCTGTTTTGTTAGTCTACAAATGCAAGAAGCGGCAGGGGTTCATTTCGCTTAGACCATTAGAAATTTTTTCTGAAGATCATTGTCTTCCCCGATGTGAAGTCGTGTAGTCTGGTGGATGTTACCGACTTTTGGAGAAAAGGAAAACAGTTGTAAATACAAGTTTCTTAGGATAGTTTCACTCTTCTGCTCTTAAGATGGAAACAGCATGTTCCTTCGAAACGTCGATAAACATTTACTAGACTACACGACATCACATTTCAAAAGTCGATAATCTTCATAAAAGCTGCCATGAGACCCCTCGCTCTCACAGGGTTTTCCCGCTCACTATCGTATCCAGAACAAACCTGCGCTTTACCAAGTGACCGCCGGGGGTTCTCTTCCAGGCAATGAAGACGCTCGAATCGCAAACTTCACCATTCAGTTTCATTTGGCGTTAAGTTCCCGCTGTATACTTAATGATCGGCGTCAAGTGACCGCCTCTATGGTCTAGTGGTCAGAGTTCATGGCTACAGATCCAGAGGTCCGGGTTCCATTCCCAGTGCTACCAGATTTTCTACGAAATAGAGGGTCTGAAACGGGGTCCACTCAACCTCGTGAGGATCATTGAGGGGCTATTTCAAGGAAACAGCGGCTCCGGTCTAGGAAACAGAAATTAACGGCCGTGGGGATTGGTTGCGCTGACCACGCGACACCTCCCATCCGCTAAAGTTGGCACTAACTTCGCCGACAAGCGGTGGTCGCTGGGACGGTATAGTCCACTTGCGAACTAAAGCCACGGAGTTTGTTTTTTGTTTGTCGGCGTCAAGTATGGATTATATGACTTCAGCTTTAACAACATTTAATCATACTGCTTTGTGTTTAATGAAGTTCAATCCGAAATAATTCAATTTTCCTGTTTTGTATTATACTAGTATATAAAAGTAACATAAAGAGAGGCGTGTTTCCTCTGTGCCTAAGTTCTGCATATATTCCCATGTTCTGACCTATTCGACAGGGGCGATAGCTCTGCAACATCTGTTCTCAGAGGCTTCTATTACCCGATCCATACGAGACATCAGACATGTGTTATTATTACGCAGTTCTCCGTAGGGTTGAAAAGCCCCTGCGAGAGACTGCATTTGGAGAACAAATAACCTCACCGCTGTTGAATGCTGATGTGATGACTGTGAACTCTAACACACCACACACAGTTCGTACTGTGGTGTGTAATTCAGCAAACACGTTATCTATTACTTTCATAGCAATAGAGATGTCGCAACGGGGGCACGCGGTGGCATAGTTGGTTGAGGCACTATGCTACATGCCAGAAGATCGCCGGTTCGAGTCCCGACGAGATGTTCTTTTCAATTAACCTAATCCTAGCCGCATTATAGCCTTGGGGTCGACTCAGCCTCTAACAGAAATGAGTACCGGGAATATGCCTGGGGGGTAAAGGGCGGCCGGTGCGTAGGGCTGACAACCTTACCGCCATCTGTGAGTCGATTGTCTAGATCAGGGGTCTGCAAACTTTTCGAACCGCGGGCCACATTAGGTAATTCAGCACTTTCAACGGGCCAGATAAAATGAGAAATTAATAACTCTAGGTATATGAGTTTTATTGAAAGCACAGGATTTCATAAACTAAATACAAAGTACGTGAGAATAAATTATCGTATATTAATGACAACAGACAGTAGCAGCAAATGCTCATATTTTCATCACAAATTATAATAAAACAATTAATATGAATGATGGAACTCTTTTTGCATTCTTAAAATCTGATTAAATTGTGGTTCAAATTTTGAAATGATAATCACAAGTAGCGACTTTATATGTTCATCGGATAAATTTGCGCTGTATTTCGACTTGATGTACTTCATCTGGAAAAAAGTTTGTTCACACAGATAAATGGAGATAAACTCACAAGCAAATTTCTTTAAAATATTATATTTCAGCATCCTGTTACACTCACACAATATATACGGATAAATACCGTCTTAAGTGCAACAAATTTTATTGTAGTTTTTACTTCTTTTCCTCCTCCACACTACATGTTTCGGCCCTAGATGGCCATCATCAGGTGTGTATCACTCACGTAGCTGTTACACTGCTTGTTAAAATTTAAAATTACCAGTCTTTCTAATTGTATAAAATCTTTGTTAATCTACACGCATCGATTTGATTTTTAAATTAGCACTTTTTAAAACTTAATTCAAGTTAAAATGTCTATAAGATCTCTGTTCTTTCTTTTTCAAATTTTTAGTTAAAATTTTTTTCAGGGTACATGCCCTATATCTACGGTGCTGCAGCGGCCACTTCTTGTTTTTATCGTTGTTCATGTGTTGTTCAGTGTAGGCGCTCTCTGTGTGTGTCGCTGCTTATCTTTAATTTCTTTAAATTTGGAAATTGCTCAGAGTTCAGAAATTTATAAAATTCGATGAAATTTCTTTCCCTGTATTTGTCTTTAATATATGATAATTTTCCTGAAGTTCAATAATTTCCATTTGAATTTGACTTGGGACATCTGCAGCATCACAGTCAAACGGATTTTGAAACAATCTAATTTCCTGAGCACTGGCATCCAAATCAGCAAAACGCTTCCGAAATTGTTCGTTCAAATCTGAAATGACTAAATTTGCACACGAGGAAGGAAATTCTGCTTCACCCTTTTTATGCAACTCTGCACAGTATAGCATATGAACAAAGTTACAATTTTTCACTTGGCTTTCCAGAAGTATCAACTTTGCTCTGAATGCCTTGATAAGTGCAAATAAATCACAGACTAAGTTATTTTCACCCTGCAACTTTAAATTCAAATGGTTCATATGGTTCACCAGATCAGCAAAAAATGCTAATTTCCTAAGCCACTCGGTATCTGATAAAAGTGGTTCGTGATGGTTTTTCTCGGTAATAAATATATCAATTTCATTCCTGAGCTGAAAGAAGCGCGAAAGAACCTTTCCACAGCTAAGCCATCGAACTGCAGTACAATATGTCAGGTCAATAAGCTCGGAATCACATTTACCAGTACTCATGTGAAAATTAGTTCAATTGGCGCATTTCTGCACAATTCTTTCGCGTGCCGGATGTGACCCGCGGGCCGTAGTTTGGAGACCCTTGGTCTAGATAATGTGGAACCCCCATTGTCTCACAACCTTGTGGGCCTCCACGGCCTGTTACAGGGATACTGATTGTACAGACCTACTATAAATGATTCATTTGTTTTTAAAACGCTATATTTTCCAAAGCATTATACATACAAATATGATTGATATATAAAAAGAATCGTAAACTCACAAAGTTTTCTTATACTCTACAAATGTTCTATGTGTGCACCTTGGGTCACACGACACACGTCCAGGCGGTAGTCGAGCTCGTTCCACACATTTTGTAGCATCATCCTGTCAATGGTCATCACTGCAGTATCGATGCGTTCCCTCAGCTCAACTAGTGTTCTTGGCAGTGGGGGTACGTAAACACGATCCTTAATGTGCCCCCAAAGGAAGAAGTCAGAAGGGGTTAGATCAGGTGATCTGGGGGACCAAGTGAACAGAGCTACGTCATCCTCACCAATTTGCCCAATCCAGTGATGCCGAAGTTCATCGTTTAGGTAGCGACGAAAATTGCCGATACCACCGCAAAATGCTTTGTTTACATGGCGGTTCTTTTCCGTACTCTCTTTTGAATGCGCGTTGCACTGCTATAACAAACGAACATCTCGCATATTCCAACAAACAAAAACTCTTTTCTTGCTTTGTCGCCATTTTGTAAAGGCACTGAATTGGTGCTGCCAACTGGCGCAAATAATACACACTTGGTGAGTTTACCGTTCTTTTTATATATAAATCATATTTGTATGTGTAATGCTTTGGAAAATATAGCGTTTTAAAAAAGAATTAATCATTTATAGTAGCCCTGTATATACAACAAAATAATCTGTTTTCAAGTGAAGCTCTTAATTCGTTCAAACTGAGATGAGAAAGCAGTTTGTTGTGGAACGATTTCTATAAAAGTAGAAGTAAAGCGATTCCTGTACCAGGCCGTGAAGGCCCATAGGGTTGTGAGACGCTGAGGCTCCCACACTATCTAGACAATTGGCTCAAAGGTCGCGGTAAGGTTGTCAGCCCTACGCGCCGGCCGCCCTTTACTCCCCAGGAAAATTATTTAATTAATTCCTGGTACTCATTTCTGTTAGAGGCTGAGTAAACCCCAGGGCCTAGTGTGGCTGGGCTGGAAGGATTAGGTTTTGACAGACTCCTAGTTCTGCGTACTATATTTATTTCTTCATTGATCGCGATCTTCTGATGTTTTAACGACTGATGTATTCTTGACGACCGCCCCTGTGGTATAGCGGTCACGGTTCCTGCCTACAGATCCAGAGATCTCGGGTTCGATTCCCGGCGCCACCAGATTTTCTGAGAAGTAGTGGGAGTGGAACGCGGTCCACTCAGCCTCATGAGGATAACTGAGGAGCTATTTCAAGGACATAGCGGCTCCGGTCTGCAAAACCGAAATTAACGGCCATGGGTATCCATTGCAATGACCACATGACAACCTCTATCCGCAAAAGTTGGAAATTTGAAGAAATATCGGAAGAAACAAGCGGCGGTCGCTCCGTCGGTGTAGTTCCCATGCGGTCTACAGGCCACGGCATTTTGTTTGTTTGTTTTTGTTTGATGTATTCTTGATTATTTTCAAAATTTCCTCTTTTATAAAAATCGTCAAAGTGACTTCAACTCGATCAACAGGACATAAAATCATCTTGCACGGAACACACCCCTTTCCTTTGATCCAGTCATAAATATGACTTATGTTTCTCGGAATATAATGAGTACTTTAACTGAGTCAATCCTCCTTACGCTTGCTTGGGACGCTCAGGCTTAAATCGATCCCATTAAAATTTGACTTGGATGCTGTGGGTTATTTGAATCGATCAATTCGCCTTGTAAGTGCACGGATTACAGAGGCTGGATTCAGTCACTCAGACAATTAAACCAACTTACTCTTGTTCGGGACACAGTGGTTCTCTCAGACGGGTCCGTAGCAACCTTCCCAGTCGCACCATGCGGCCTACCTCCAGCAACAGGCGCTCTCTGCTGGTCAGAAACTTATGCAGCCTAGAGGAGCCCTGGAACAGCGCCTTCACTGACTCCATCAGCTCTCTCAGTTGGCTGCAGTGCTGCCACAACAAAGTTAAACTAGTCATAAAAACACAATCTGTGTTCTGACACCAAATATCTTAACCATACCGATCAGAATAAGAATTTTACGACAAGATGCTACACCCGAAATAATCAGAACTTGTATTCTTAACTGAAATTAATACATCACGGAACATTCTCTAAAACTTACACTTGCGTACTTATTTCGTATTCGACCTACTTAGTATTATTTACGAGGGAGAGTCAGTAAATAGGTCACAAATGGAAGCAAAACAGCTCTAATGAATGTAATAGGTTTTCTATGTGTATCACTAGGTAGCAGCACAGTCCGGCTTCATGAGTCTAAGTAACATATGTGCATGTGCATTTTCAGAGGCTGGTTTCAGTGGTCCTAATGGCGACCGTGCTTGAGTTGTATACTACTGAAGAGCAGCGTTCTGTTGTGCGTCTTTTTTTGGGGCAAGAGGCCTCAATGCAAAGGATATTCATAAAGAAATATTTCTTGTTTATGGTGAGAAGTATTTCTAGCGTAAAGCTGTTCTCACGTGGACCGAGAAATTCTCTCAAGGTCATTAGAAAGCAGCATGTGACACGCACCGTGGGTGTCCAGAGAACTGAAGGATCGAAAAATAACGAATGAGTCTGTCCTTACAACATCTTTTACGGTATGCAGATGAATGAGAAGATATGCTTAACAGGATTGTTACTGGGGACGAATCGTGGGAACATCACTACTCGTACCAACCCAAAATAAAGAGCGCTTCAATGCAGTGGAAACATCCCAGTTCACTTTCAGCCAAAGAGATTAAGGTTACGCCATCAGCTTGGAAAATTATTCTTACCTTCTTTTGGGATTCTCGGGGAGAACTGTGAGCTCATTTTCAGAAGCATGGTGAAAATGTGAGTTCTGCATCGTACTGTGAAGCTGTGTTGAAGTTTCGCTGTTCGCAGAAATCGTCCAGGTCAACTGGCAAGAGGAGTACTCCTTCATCAGGACAATGCCGGACCCCATACAGCTCAAGAAACGCGGGGGAGAATTAAAAAATTACAGTGGGAAATTGTTGAACATTCGTCTTGGCCCCTAATGACTTCCATCTGTTTGGTCCGCTAAATAACCACCTTGATGACAAACGTTTCGCTGGTAACGAAGAGGTTGAAACGGAGGTGCGGAAGTGCCTGAGACAACAGACAAAAGACTTTTGCGCTGCGGGTTTCGACGCACTGGTAAAGCGATGGGACATGTGTATCAACGTTTGTGGAGGATATATCGAGATATAAATGATTTTCCAGTTTCGAATATCACATGTTTTACGTTTTATATCAATTTGTGACCTATTTGCTGACTCTCTCTCGTAGTATACCCTATACATTTATTATATTATATGCAACTACTTGATATCAAGTCTACTGCGGTCTTTAAGCAATTACTCTATGGGCTGATCCCCAGTAGGGTTCTTGTAATTCTTGCTTTGTGTTACGATTCTATACTCTTCATATTGTTCTCATATTCACTGATTTATTCACACGTTTCAGTGTACAGTTAGTGGTATTATTATTTTTATTACTCTTAATGGAATAAGACTGAGTCCACTTGGTACTGCGGCCACTAATGGCCTATTGTACTAGCCCCAGATGATAGGTGAGGGTGATTGTGGAGCAATTGGTGGAATGAAGATTGGCAGGGGAAACCGAAGTACTCGGAGAAAACCTGCCCCAGCGCCTCTTTGTCCGCCACACATCCCACATGACCTAGCCCGGGCTCGAATCCGGGCTGATGCGGTGGGAAGCCAGCGAGTAACCGCCTGAGCTATGGTGCGGCCTCCAATAAGTGGCGTCACAACTCTGAGGGTATTAGGCCAATAAACGTCCATACTATTGTTACTGACCCATAAGTAACAGAAAGTAAATGACACTAACACATGAAAGGATAATATTGAGCGAGCTTTAGGGGAGCTAATGTGTTGAGATCAGGTGATGATGGCACCAAGTGGCGGCACGTGGCCCACTTATTAGACGCTGCTCTATTACGCTTGTGTTAGACTGAACTGTATAACAGCATTTGAGCTGCAGCAATTAACACCATTAGAGAGGCGACTTTGGCTTTTCAGTTCGCAAGAGGCGCTTAAACGGTAAAATTCTCACGAACAGGCCGCAAATATGGAGTGACCGAAACCAAGGAGCATTCAACTCCCTCTAGCATTTAGTATTTCTATCTGGTAGAAACTGAAGTCTCTTAATAAAGGTGTTTAATTACTGATTGATTTTTATTTCCTAACGACGCTGTTTCACTGAAGTAATTAAGACCATGAAGCTGGGTCCTTCTTTGGAAATAACCAGTTGCTAAGCTACTGAAGAAATTTCTTATCATTTTACGGAACCAAGTGGTTCATTGCCGTGCTCACAAGAGCTAGCCAGAATCAGGTGAATCCAGTCCGCACCGCCCCATCCCACTTCCTTCAGATCAGTTTTAATATCATCCTCTCATCTGTGCCCAAATCTTTCTAGCGGTCTGTTCCCCCAGGGGTTCCTACCAAAACTTCGTACGAACTTGTCCCTTGTGGGCTACATGCCTTGCCAATCTCATCTAAATTGATATTACAATTCTAATAGTATCTGGCGATTACAACTTAGGTAGCTCTTCACTGAGCGTCTCTCTCCAGCCTCCAATTTCTTAACCCTTCATAGGTCCGAATATTCTCCTCAGCGGGTTGTTCTCAATCACCCTCAGTCTATGTCCTTTCCTTAACGTCAAACCAAGTTTCGCACTCATACAACATTATAAGGGACACAAAATTCCGAACCAAATGGTACCAACATTTCCCGAACATAATCTGTTTTTGAAGAAAGCAGTCTTCTGGGATTTGGCACCGTGTATATGTGGTGTTAACCGACGTTTCGGAGGAACGTATCGCCTCCATCTTCAGGGTAGAAGAAAAAGTATAAGAAATCTGCAAGCGACAAGACCGTGAGAACGGTAAAAGCAGTCTGAAGATGGAGGCGATACGTTCCTCCGAAACGTCGGTTAACACCACATATACACGGTGCCAAATCCCAGAAGACTGCTTTCTTCATAGTCACCGCCGTGAAAGCCTCAAATCTTACATAATCTGTTTTTAATTGCACCATGAATGTAATTCTGAGTGTTTCACTGATCTGCAGAGGCCACACTGTAACAGGCCTAACTGATCGGAGTCGGTGTAGCCTATTTCAAGGCACGGCCTCGGAACTCACATGGAGAGACAGAGGGAGACAACAGAATCTTCAGCCAGTGTATCCGGTAGCCCTTCTAAAACTCACATAAGGTACCTTCCATACACTGACCAATTCTAGAGATTTGCGGCTACATAAGCCCGTTTGGTCCCAAAAGCAGTGGACTTTTGTATGGTGTGAAGCATTCATGTCCTTCCTTACTTACTGCATGATGCTGAAGGCCTAACCACTGCTAAACAAGAAGTTGGAATGGTTATGAATGATGAACTGTGAGAAAGAAAACGAAAACCTGTAACAATCCAGTTCGTACTCTAAGCGGCGAATATATCGAACTTTTTTTTTCCTTTGGCGCTACAGCCCCAATTTGGGCCTTGGCCTACCTCCATGAAACTCTCCGTTTCACTTCGGTTTACTAGATCTTGGACAGCCGGCAGGAGTCCTTGGGTGGGTGATCAGCTCGTCGCAAGGCCTCTACGTGCATACAAAGACAGAAAAACGCGCGCACGCACACACATTAAACATCCATGCCCTAAGTGGGATTCGAACCCACGATCCCGGTTTCCGAGTGCATACCGAGACAGTGCATACCTTAGACCGCTCGACTGCCGTGGCCATATACTGAACTTACATATCAATATTTGCACTTCGTGGATATTATGACCACTGACATCATCCGTGACGTAGGTGTTTCTGCCAGACGTTTTTTTTCTGCTTACTACAGGTATATGAGGGTCAGATGCAACTACTGTCTGGAAAGAATGCCTCAGATCATGTTATTTCATGTTGGAAACAAATTAAGTTACATGTAGACTGACTACTTGGTCAAGGAAGGTGACAATTTCCGTGGATCTGAACCTCACTCACTCCTAACACCTGACAATTCAGTAACATTACAATGAATGTCGCCATTATTTTTACCTCTTCAACGCTGCGATGGAAGACGGCGGAGACCCGCAAGCGCGTCATCTGCTCCTGCCCCACGGTCTGCAGCTTCTTCCAGGAGTGCCAGAGGTTCTGAGACAGCTGCCGGTTGCCTTCGGTGGGCAGCTTGCAGGACTGTCTGAGGGCCAGGGCAGCGCTCAGCAGCTGACATCCGTACTCATACGTTCCCTACACAAATAATCGAGGCGAAGCTTCGTAACCATCCCCACGGGGCCAGATTACTCTTTGAGAAGTGGACAGAAATTCACCGTCTTTTAAAAACTCTATCCTGAGCTACTAGAACGCACTCTGCAGCCTCACACCTCAGTTCTTTAAGATCCATTTTATTATTAACTTCTAATTCCCACAGGGATCTCCAAAGTGGTCTCTTCTCTTAAGATTTAAAATTTGCAATTATACGTGTATATGCGTTTCTTATCTGCCAATGCATGCAACTCCTTTCGTCCATGTCTCCCCTGGTTTCATTACCATAGCGGTATGTCCTACAATCGCCTTGTTCCTCTCTCTCTCTCTCTCTCTCAGATGTAAATCTTCCTCCGAACTCTGCTATCAAAACATTCAATCTAAGTTCTTCCCTTAGACCGAAAGACAAATTTGCACACATATACAAAACAGGAGATAAATTTCAGTTTTAGTATATTTTAATCATAGGGTTTGTAGATAGGACACAGAAATACAAGTTGACTGTGACATGAATGGAAGCAGATATTCTGCGCATTTAATCTGCTCTTAACTTCTTCGTGAACGAATATTTATAGTTACTATAATTTGCAGATACTGGAACTGTATCACATATTTGGAGAATTTGTTACCTCTTTTTATAATATAATCATTTTCCGCTAGAAACCAAGAACATTCGTACGAGGGTGGATGAGCCAGTGGGTCGACGTAGGCGTGTTAGAAGTACTGAAACTCTACCCCTGCCGGGAACCGAAACCCGTTCTTCCGTACAATATCCAGGGGTTTCGAAATTGAATTAAATTTTTAGAAGGAGGGTTTTCTCCTAGATGACATACTTACTCTTTTTTGTACCGGCCTCCGTAGTCTAGGGGTAACGTTCCCACCTCATGACTCAAGGTACGCGGGTCGTGGAATTTTTAAGGGCGGAAAAATTCAGGGAACAAGTCCTCCGGGAGGGACTTTAAGCCGTGTGTCCCGTATCGTAGATTTACGGCACGTAAAAGATCCTCATGTCTCTAGGGGACCTTTGAGCAAAATTAGGCAAAGTTTCCCGCCCAAGTAGTTTCCAATTCCTCCGGTAGATGGGGAAATATCGGGGACCACTGCCAGAGAGGTGGCCGACCTCGCTGGCTGAATGGGGCTGATAGCGAGCACCAGTACCGGAAGGGCATGGCAGCTGGTAGAATATCAAAGGGGGACGTACAATAGACTATTAGTCGCGGTGCATGGGGAAACCCACCCCCTCCAATAATAATAATAATAATAATACTCTTTTCTGTATGAAAAAGTGTTTTGGCATGAAAAAATCGAGAGAACCCAAAAATCGAAGACAGGGACCTCACACACAGTGCTATTTTTACACAGAGAAAACAAATAAAAATCAAAAGAAAACAGATGGATTTTCTGTGTTCTGCTAAGAACAGTTATAAAGTTCATGTGCTATTGTTACTGCAGATTCTTCCAATAACGAGCAGTTCGATTCGCATGGCGATGCAACGAGGCACGCGTTTCGTTTTGGGCAATGAAGAGTGAAAACTGAATTTCGGATAAGCGCGCTGATGCGAATACATTAAAATGTACTCTGTAAATCAACGGCATTATCCAGGAATTTGTCTTCACTTTTTTTTCCTACTTGCAATATACTTTTCCTAAAATCTGCTACACCACGATATTCCATTCACTGTACCTACAGGGTCAAAGTTGAGTTGGAAAAGTGAGAAGCCAAGTATTATGAAGTTAATGTGCAGTGCTGCTTACATGGCTCTGTTTCCTGAAACTTAACATTTTGACGGGAAGTTAGTATTCTATGAAGTATTTGCACACTTAGGAGTTAATACCTTTAAAACAATGACAGGCACATTGTTAATTAGGGCCTAATAAGCCTTGAGTTCACATGTCCTTTTGCTACAGAAGTAGATTCACTTGTAACCAGGTTTAGTAGGCTTACATGTCACATCAGTATTCATTATACGTGGTGCTATCCAAAAGTTCCAGAAGTATATTAATAAAAACTATTACATCTTACCTAGATCTTATTCTGCACCACCCCCTTCAAAGTAGTCCCCTTGGGAGCGCATGCACCGATCCCAGCGTTTCTGCCTGCCACTTTTCAAATGCATCCTGGAAGTCTTTCTTTGTTAGGGTGTTTAGTACCGTCTGCGTTTCCGCTTGAATTTCCTCAACTGTATCAAATCTTCGCCCCTTCAACTTTATTTTCATCTTGGGGAAGAGAAAGAAGTCGCATGGAGCTAAGTCTGGCGAGTACGGTGGGTGGGGAACAACTGCCATCTTGTTTTTAGCCAAAAATTCCTGCACAATGTAAGCCGTATGCGGTTGTGCGTTGTCATGGTGGAGTACCCAGTCGTTCGTGCGCACTTCTCTGGACGTTTTCTCCTCATGTCCTCCCTCAAACGCCTTAGAACATCGCGATAGAACTCTTTATTGACTGTCTCTCCAGGAGGGACGAACTCCTTATGAACAATCCCGTCAATATAAAAAAAACAGATCAACATGAACTTAATGTTGCTCTTGACTTGTAGGGCTTGTTTTGGCCGGGGTGAAGAAGGGCTCTTCCATTGCGATGATTGCTGCTTGCTTTCAGGTCACAGCCATAAACCCAACTTTCGTCACCAGTGACAACCTTCGAAAGAAAGTTTGGATCCTCTTGAAGCTGCTGTTGAAGTTCCCTGCAGACTTCCAAGCGATGCTGCTTCTATTCATTTTGCAGCAGTCGTGGCACAAACTTCGCCGCAATCCTCCTCATGTTCAGTTCCTCTGACAAAATTCGTTGACATGTACCATAACTTAGTCCCAAGGTGTTACAGAAGTCTTGGATGGTTAGTCTACGGTCTTGCAGAATCAGATTGCTAACTTTCGCGACATTTTCTGGTGTGCCAGTTGACGGCCGTCCCGAACGATCATCATCATCAGTCGATGTTTGGCAATTTTTGAAGCGCTTATACCAATCGTAAGTTTGTGTCTGGCCTAAACTGTTGTCACTAAAAGCCTGCTTCAACATTTGGTACGTTTCTGCAGCGGGTTTTCCCAAGTTTAAAACACAACTTTATTCAGACACGCTGCTCTCTCAGGTCAGCCACCGCAAAACCGCAGACTCATTGTAACCGTACGCACCCTTCACGGAGGTATCTTATCTGTTTATGCTTGGCGATTGGGTTTGGCTGTGGAAGTGAGATGCCCCGGAGGGTTCATGGTCCTCTGAACTGGCCTTTTGTTGCGAGGGACTGAAGGGAGGTTGGTGAGTCCATTGCATTCAAGGGGGAGTAGGTATACCTTCTTTCGTCCGTGCCTGTGGGGGTGGAGGACCTGTGGATCGAAGCTTCGAGAAACTTCTAGAAGGTGTGCAGACCGGAAGGGGTCCGTGTATTTGGTCATGAAAACCTCCCAGTGGAAAGTTCGAGATGGCTAAGAACGTGGTTTCTGGAAGCAGCAGCAGGGGTAAGGAGTCAGTTAGTGAGTGGAAGCCGAGGAGTTAGTGAGTAGAAGCCAGGGAGTGAGGGTGTTCATGTGGAACCTGTGCTAGGGGGTTAACCGATCGAGCCCGCATCCAAAAAAACGACGTAAGCGAGCCAACATCCGTGTACCCCTGGGATGTAAGACTCATTCCGCTGAATTTAGTCGAGGCATACACCGCGTGAAGTGAAGCGTGTGGGGGCGGGTGAAGAGATGGCGACCAGCGTTTGGGGCCCGAATTGTAGCGGCCGCATATAAACAAAGGACTTTTAACCACGTGCGGCTTGATAAGGATGGGTGCTTCGAAACCAGGAGTTCAAGATAGCGGCGTCTGGACAAGAAAAGTGACATCGAGCAACGCTGCGGTGAAAAGGACGAACCAGGTAACAGATCGGAAGACTTGCATCGTGAGGACAACCCGATTCATCTAGATGAGAATCAACCCCGGCGATCTTCAGGTCAGGTTGGTGGAAAGTGAAAGTGACAGAGACAGACTAGGATTGTTAATAATCAGGGAAGGTATGATTACTCGCAGATATTTGAGAAACAAAAGGGTAATCGGAGACAACAGTGAAGGTGAAATGATGGATAAGGAGACGACGCAGTTAGAAGGCGTAATTATAGGTGAGAGTGGGGGAGATTCAGAAGGAGAAATGGACATGCAGTGTGGGCAACCGACAGAAGGGGGCACAGGTGGAATAAGTGAGAGTAGGGGAGAACAACTGACGAGTGCTGACGAAAAGGGTAAAGACGACCAAATAGATATGCAAGCAATAATGTCATGTATGAAGGAGATGTTTCGGGAGAATAGGAAGGAGAGCAATAAAAGAATGGAG
>NW_019723929.1:339751-349279 GCF_002891405.2 Cryptotermes secundus | reverse complement strand
AAAAAAAAAAAAACGACGTAAGCGAGCCAACATCCGTGTACCCCTGGGATGTAAGACTCATTCCGCTGAATTTAGTCGAGGCATACACCGCGTGAAGTGAAGCGTGTGAGGACGGGTGTATCATGGAAACACAACAATGGAAATACGTTCACCAACAATAAACCCAACCACTCAACTTGACGCCGCTTGCCACACTGATTCAAGAAGGCTGTGTGGGGAGTCACCTAGGGGTATTTCGATGTACTCATAACCATTCGCGCGCAAAATTCAAATTTCGGGAACTTTTTGATAGCAATTGTATTGTATGTATCCTATACACATCGTGAATTAAGTAAGCATACAGTTGTCATTAATTTCAGGAAGTTCTGGGAAGAATTAATCGCCTACGTTCCTTTGATAAAATATGGATCACATAGAAAACGACGCGGCCAGCAATTCTAATATTGTTGCGCGTATTCGTTCCCGTGGAAACGTGTTTACCGAGCCACTGCCTAGTAACGATAGGGAGGAACAGGTATACAGACACAAAGACTGATGGGAGTAAGCCGTTGAGATGGGATCTGGTACGATGATGATATATGTACCAAGTTTCGTAAGGATTGGTTCAGGCTTTCAAAAGTTTATAGGCCTGACACACACAGAGAAACACATACAGACACACAGAAAGCAGGGAGCCTACTTTTATTTATTTTCAAAATAAGGAAAATAGGCTAATAATATTAGAACGAAATATGCCATAATATTGTGAATTAACTGAGCAGCATCCTACTTCCACACTTCACTACTTTCCTACGCAACGGACACGGAATGTATGGAGGTTAAACTGTCTCTTGTACGGACAGAAGTCCCTTACCTTGGCTGTCTCCTGGAAGGACTGGTGCTCCTCTTTCTGCGACTGTATTTCGTAAACGTTACAGCCCACGTGCACGTGTGCCTTCAGCATCACCTACAATAAACACAGCAACATGACAAATGCAGGCGCCATTGGGCTGTGAGGGGCCTGACATTCAAGACGGTAACTCCGGCATTTATGTGACTAGTACCATCTTCTGAGAGAATATCACACTACATACCGTACAGTATATTAGCGTTAAATTTTGAAAATGGCGGTAGATAACCTCTATTAAAATGTGAATACATTTTTTTGGGCCCTTCTGTATTGAACTGTTACAGCTCTGCATTCTTACCCCCTCACAACCTGGCTTTTGAGGATGTGAAAAATTTTGCCGTGCAGAGTTCTGTCTTCTGGGATATAACGCCGAGTACTCCGTTGACATTCAAAGGACATTTCGGAGGAACATATCACCTCCATCTTCAGGGGCGAAGAATGAGCTAATAAATAAAATAGTATGGTAAAAAGCAGGGCTGACCAAGCTTATTTTTCTACCCTGAAAATGGAGGCGATATGTTCCTCCGAATGCCGGTTGACTTTCAACGGACTACATGACTTTATATTTTAGGAGACAGAACTGTTCATGACCTTCGCTGTGACAGTCTCAAATCGTACTTTTCCGCGCAGATGAAATACTAAGAACCGATATTTTCATGCACCATCATCACCAGAAAGTGAATGCAAACGTAGTAATTCATGTTGTCCGAGTAGGGTTGGAGTCATATGTAATTGAAAGAATATTTTCAATATATCGAAACAAAAATTCTCTGCTAATTGATCTGGGAATCGAATGTGTACCGGTCCTGTTTCATACTGTGGTTGCCCTGGGTTCAAATCTCGGTCTGAGGATCGGATATCTTAACTAAAGTTTTCCGTGATTTTCATCAGTCCCTCCAAGCAGCTGCCGGTATAGTACCACAAATTAGGCCACGACCATTTCCAACTTATTATTAACCACTCATCCCATCGTCCTATGTCATTCGTGATCTGAGTGACTGCAAGTGTCAGTAAACAAACCATGAAGAGCTGAATGAGGCATTCCTGGCACAGTCAGCACTGCTAAGACCAAAGAAGAACACTGGATCGGATCGGAAATTTACTTTCTACTTTCCTTCCTCCAAACCTCTTTCGCTAAGATTACGGCATCCTTCTTGGTCTTCAGATTGGGCAAATTTCAATAAATTTCCCATAACAAACTTTTACATATATAGAGTGACCCAAGGGACAGTTAATGGGTTAGTAAACTGTACTCGTCGGCACTAGCTGGATGTGAGAGGTCAGCCTCACGCCCCGGCAGCTTTACCACCGGGGAAAGAGCGCCCAGAACACATTGGATAGGAAGTTGGTGGACCGCAGTGCCGGTCTGGATGACGTGAAATAGAGAAAATTCTTGACTCCACCGGGACTCGAACCTCCACCCCTCGTTCATTCACCCCGTAGCCAGTCGCTATACCGAGTGCGCTATCCCGGCTCCTCCAGTAGAAATCACGATGTTATTCGTTGTGTAAAAAGGTAAATATATCCCTAGTAGGCCACGGAGGCCCATAGGGTTGTGAGACGCCGAGGTTCTTACATTTTCTAGACAATCGGCTCATAGATGGCGGCGAGGCTGTCAGCCTTACGCGCCGGGCCGCTCTTTACCGATTCCTGTTACTCATTTCTGTGAGAGGTTGAGTCAACTCCAGGACCATAGTGCGGCTGAAAGGATTGGGTCATTTGAAAAATTGAATGACCTCATTGGGGAATCAAACTCGCGATCTTCCGGCTTCTAGCGTAGTGCTTCAACCAGCTACGCTACCGGGTAGCCCCCCCCACTTGCTTCACCCTTATAATCACATGGGATAGGGCCCATGTTTTTATCAATATGCATTCAACCAAAATATTACATGTGTACAGACAGACGGACATAGCAAGGCTGTTGAGCTCTCATAGAATACTGAAAACTTGAAACAAATTGCCGAGAAGGCCCCCTTTTTATGTGCGTTATGCCAGCATGCGCACTGAGCGCTGGCGCAGGCGTTAGTGACGTAAATACCTGCTGACCTGGAACAAGTCGTCGAGCCATTGCACAGCTTGCGCCGCGTCCCTCTCATAGGCCCGGATATGCGACACTTGGGCCAGGGTCAACTTGTGCACCTCCACACTGTCGCAGAAGATGTTCTTCCGGGCCGTCGTGGCGTCCAGCAGTTCCAGCACGTTGGCGATATCACTCTCGTAGTTCACCTCCACGCCGCGACCCAACGCGTCCTTCACAGGCATTGACAGGATGTCCGCCAGCTTTTCTCCTTCCTTCATCACCTCCCGCCCCAGGAGCTCTGTTCAGCACATGGGCGGTTGCAATACAGCGCTATGCAGTGATCTCGGTGTAGCATGGACACTTGCTCAAAATTAACTTTTTGGAGAAAAGGCGCATAAATTAACGGGCATTTGGGACGTCGTAAATATCCACAAGGTTCTTCCCCAAAATTGCTGAAGGAATTTCGATAAAATTCAGTATTGGCTATCAACGCTAGCTTGAATAACAATCCAACAAAATGTTCTTGACGATTGTACATTACGCGAAGCTCGAAAGATTTTCCAGAAACTCTTCAGCTTGGAAAAGTACAGAAGATAAAATACATATGTCAGTGAGATCATACATTTGCATCTGAAATGCTCTTCGAATGGTCAATATGTATTAAAATACTCATACAATGAATATTTTGTAGTATGAACAAATTTGAACTAACTAGCTAACTAACCAACAGTCGTTCAGCTACACAAGAATTTCCCAAAATTTTATAGAACCCGATGGTTCATTATCATGTTAAAAAGATCCCGCCACTGGTATCTATCCTGAGCTAGGATGAATCCAATCCAAACCCCCAATCCTATTTATCTAAGACCCATTTGAATATTATCATCCCATTTACGCCTGGGTCTTCCTAGTGGTCTTTGTCCTTTTGCAACTTAATACAACAGTTTCTGGTATGGGGCATCATTTCCTGTTTGCTTCCAATGATAAGAGGGTAACAAAGACAGGGTTGGTCGAGAAATTGAACCTTCAGCATAATGTTGGATTCCAGGCCCTGGCATTCCTCACAAAAATTCTTACTTTGTTACCCTTGATGGATCCCCACTGCATCCGTTTGTTTTGGTATACACTTCCGATGCAAAATTGTGTCGAAGTCAATTACATATTTTTTTTAGATGAAACATGCTGATATCCCACGAGAAGTGATCCCCCTTTAACAAAACCTCTTTCGCGCGTGTGAAATTAAAGTTGCAAAAAAATAAGAAATAAAAAGGCCCATTAGGTTCGGCATATCCGTTCATCTGTTTAGCCGTATGTAACATACGGGGAAAGCGGCCTCCGTAGTCTAGAGGTAACGTTCCCACCTCATGACTCGTGGTACGCGGGTTCAAATAGCCGGCGGAGGTCGTCGAATTTTTAAGGGCGGAAAAATTCAGGGAACAAGTCCTCCGGGAGGGACTTTAAGCCGTGTGTCCCGTGTCGTAACTTTAAGGCACGTAAAAGAACCTCATATCCCCAAAGGGGATCACTGAGCCAAATTCCAGGACGTTTCCGGCCCAACAATAGTCTCTAAGGCCTCTGATAGATGGGGGAAGCATTATAGACACCGCTAAGCAAGTGGCCGAACTCGGTTGCTCGGCGGGACTGATGGTACGCACCATTTATCGGTAGGGTAAAGAGACTGGAAGAATATCATAGAGGGAAGCACAATAGATCAAACTGGTCGCGGTGCATGGGGAAACCCACCCTCTCTAAATAACTAACTAACATACGGGGAACTTCTCAATGAACGTTCATAAAGTTTCATATTGGAACGTACTACTAAAAGTTGTATATATACTGCAACTCTTTTTTTAAAGTCGGACGAAAGAAACTGGCACTTTAGATAGAAACTTACGGACGTCTCTAAACACATCTTGACTGTAACAAGTTAAATACGAGTATTTATTGCGCGCAAAATTTTCTGAAGAATAAACCTATCGATAAATCTGAAAAGTAGATCCTATGACGAGTATATTTTTTCCTTGCAAATATCAAAGTTTCTGGAATAATTAAAAACGAGTCATGCTGCGTCAAAGGACACCTCAAGAACACCTGACTGATTTCATACGAATTGAAAATAACAAGGCAATAAGAGACGGAATGTGCTAGAATTATTACACTATGCATACATTTTATAATTGTATATGTACTCGTATATAGTGCAATGAACACACAGAAACTGGTTCAAGAACCGTTATATGTAAGGCTATTTAAGGCAGCTACTTACCTATATTTATGTGACTCTCTTGCAGTTCTACTAACATCGCGTCAGCCGACTCCAAATTTTCCACATCGTCGCATTTCAACAAGGATTCAAACACTTCATTCGTTCGGTCGAAGTACTGAAATCAAACACTAAACTCTTAATACAGGACACATATTCGCAGACCTTCACAGTGAACTTCAACTGCATGTAAACAAAGACCAAATTTACTGCAGTAACAATTATTATCTCACAATTAAAGTCGATTTACAAAATTGAAATATAAATTAAATTTAATAGTTATCGAAAGATGGAGTGTCGATTTCATTGCATATAATGATGAATAACAACACAAATTTATGGGCGATGAATGAAAAAGAATGGACACTAATGCGTCGTTTCAAGGCATTATGAAAGCATTTGCTTGGAATGGGGGGGGGGGTTGAAGAAAACATTAGCAAGAACCGAACGTGGTCTGCCGGAGAGACGAAACGTGTAAGCCCACATCCCAAACAATAGTAAAATGCGATACGGCTTACCAATATGCTAATTGTGGGGGCAGTATACCGTACCCATAACAGCTAATGCTACTGTATAGTTCTCACAGGGTGGGCCGGAGTAACGCAGTCGGTATAGCGACTGGCTGGACAACCGAGGGGTCAGAATTTGAGTCCCGGTAGGTTCAGAATTTTTTCTTCTCCATATCGTCTAAACCGGCCCTGGGGCCCACCCAGCCTCCTATTCAACGGGTACCGGGGGCTCTCTCCCCGGTGGGAAGCCAGCGACTAACCGCTTGAGTTATGGCGCGGCCAAAGTTGGCACTAACTTCGCCGACAAGCCGCAGTCGCGCGGTCGGTATAGTTCGCTTGGGGAATACAGGCCATGGAGGTTTTTTTTATGCACGACTTCCAGTTTCTTCTCTGGGAGGATCTCCGTGGATAAGCTCACATTACTGAACGGTGTACGAGACTTAAGACTATGAAGACCACGAATAACCTCACTTAGGTAAACGGAATTCCGAGTGGAATTTGACAGTACCTCCCGAATACAAGTGTTATCGCCAGAGCAAACCGCTCCCTGAGTGAAAACTGGAGCTGGCTCCGGGTCGTCTCATATCATTCCGCCAATATTTCTGTTCAGAACTAACCTCTGAAACAAGGCGAAAGAATCTAAGCGATGTGATGAGTACGTTGCGACGCCTCTCGAGCCTCGTAGCGAAGCTGCGGCACACGAAGTCCATGAAGTCACGTTGCGACCTGAGGTCCTCTGGCAGCTCTATGTCGCAGCGCGGAAGCCTGTCGATCTTATGCAGCAGCTCGGCGTAGTGGCCATACGTGTCCTGCGACAACAGTGGACGTGCATTAGACACCCCCCTGAACATAGGATTCTTCCGATAAGGACATTACATATTTACTTTTCGTCAAATCGTAACACCCAGAAAACTGACCCAGTGCTGCACTGCTGTGCAGGTCTGTGCATTTCTGAACAAACAAGCTCCAGAAACGGGCAAGGACAAAAAAAGAACAACTTTACAGACATCAGAAATATAATAAATATATACATATAATTATAGATACTTCTACTGAATTTTTAATGACGCTTTAATATCGAGAATATATGCATATCGATGGATGACTGGATAACTGATGAATTGGAAAGGATTTGAAAGGAAGCGGTCGTCTAATAGCCGTGCTACCCCAGAATTTGCCAGGCGGTACTACGAAAAGCATCAGTCAGGACAGCCTGTGTCCCTGTCGAGATTCGAACCGAATACCTAGCGAATTAAAATCTATAGCGTTACCTCCAGACCAGTCTATTTGGCCGGAAAACTGAAGAGAAGATACTCCTTGGGAGACAGCCACAGACAGAAAGATAATATTAAGATGAATATTAAGGAAACAGAATGACGTCTGAAAATAGGTTAGACTGGCAAGGTTCTTTTGAGCACAGTAATAGACCTTCTTACCGTTTATCAGGTATCAGCTTCTGATGAAGAACCCTATTCCAAGAAGTTCGTTATTTTCTACACTTCTGTTTTAAAAAATCACCCCTATAAACTAACGTGTCCTTCATTACTTAGGCATGAGAGAGACAGGAAGTGACAGCCTTGAACTCGATGCTCTATGGTTCAAATCATCAGCTTGACTCTTCGGCTGCCATTACCCTGAAGGCAACATAGGCATTAATTCCCCACGCCTGTGAGGAAACTCCAAATATCCAGTATGTAGACAGCCGCTTCCTTTAGATACATCAGCCCAAAAGGTAAAGTTAAAGAGATCGTGGATGCTTTTGTAACGTCGTCACTACGTGACAGATATCCTCCCTTCTTCCTTCCGGTATCAACTGAACAGGATGCTGGATGCTTTAAAGAGCAATTCTAGTCAAGAAGTGCCTCCAATTGAGAGACACAGGTTTCATTAGTTACAGGGCTACAGGCATTGCGTTCTTTAGGCTTTTAGTAGGAAACTAAGGAAGGCGCGGTGAAACCGCGTTGCCGCCAGCCGATACTTACAGTCCACTGGTCGCTAGGACACGTCAAGCGACGGTGAATAGAAACTAAGGCAGGAAGTTGGTCTTTAGAGGAGCGATCTCTTTCTGGACAGGTGGATGTAGGAAGGGGAATAAGTAGAAGTCTGGGGCGGTGGGAAACATTTTCAAATATATTCAGGCCTACTACTGTCAAGCAAGTCTCTGAAAAGCAGCAGCAGCAGCAGCAGCAGTAGTAGTAGTAGTAGTAATGGTGGTGGGGTTGGATATAGTTTGTAGTAGTGATAGTTCGCATTAGTACTATTTTTCTGATGGTAGTAGTTGTGTCTGATAGTTTTTGGCAGTAGTGTGCATCAGCAGTAGCAGCAGTTATAGTAGTAGTAGTTTGTGACAGTAGAAGTAGTTTGTGGTTGTATTATCCATTTGTGTTAGCAGTAGTAATTCCTTGTGATGGTAAAAAGAGTGTGTGCTGACAGCAGAGCTGTTTGGGGTATTATTGTGTTGTGTTAATAAGAGTTTTTGGTAGTTACAGTAGTTTGCGATAGACATGGCAGTAGTCTGTATCCTTTTCTTTTAGGAACAAATTCTGTTTGGTATTCTTAACGTTTCTATTCATTCGAAACCCATTCTGCCAAAACGTACCCTACATTGAAGCTCCATAGTTTCGTGCTCTTGCCTCAGTTCTTCAGCAGAAATGACGTCAAAGCCCACTTCCTGCTGACCATTCAGCATCATCTCTGCTGGACCGAGGATCCAGTTGGTGACCCGACTGACGCCCTCCTCAAGACTGCTGATCTCCTTGGCGTCCACGAAACTCTTCTCCATAGCCAGCCAGGCCTCTTCAATCAGCGCCTCTTTGCCGTGTATGATCTCAAGCAGGCGCTCAACTCTGTCCGCCGTGTCCAGAAGGTCTTGCGGTGCCGCAAGGTCTCTGTTGGGCACAAAATGCTCGAGTAACTCTTTACCTGTAACAAGACAGAATCGTAGCATTACGTACCGCTGAATGTGATGCAAGAATCGTCATAAATGGTGAACAGGTAAGGATTTTGAAAAAGGAGATTGTTTTAAAGATAATGAGGAAACCACTAAAATTCATTGCAAGGATCGTAATTTGTCCGGTCTATATTCAAACCAGGTTCCTTCCGAATACATTTCGAAGGCTTTACCGCGACATTCTATTCGCCTTATACGGCGATGAGTCGAGTCAATGTTGAGTTAGAAACCAGAGACTGATATATTCTCTGGTTCCATTATCAAGACCGATGTCATAACACCCGAGAAGACTGTAGTACATCCACTCATTATGTTACAGTGCAGCCGTGAACACAGCAATGTCGGAAATAAAAGAATGTTCGAAATGAATATTTCACACCAATAAGACTGTAAAGTACGCGGGGTACTCGGCAGTTGCAGTGCTCATATCCATCATCTCCCAATTGTTTATAAAAAAAAATAACACTTTAAATTGAAAATTCCAAGCAGAACTCTTAAAGCCTACTTTTCTCTCGCAAAGGTTTCTAATTGCTATATTGTTTCATTTCAATTTTGTAAAGACCCAATTTAGTGAAGTACAAATTCTGTGAAAGCGTCGAAATTTCACAGCGTCGCCGTAATTTTCATCGTTGACTTACAAACACACAGCGTGCGTGTGTGCGTGTGCACCATCCCAGCACGGCCTTCAACTGTCCGAAGGAAGCGGGACATTCTGGATCGCAATGAATCAGATGGTCTGGTCCAGGCATGTCAAACTCAACTTGTACAGAGGGCCACCTCAGCCCTATAAACAATAGTCCAGGGCCGCACTTCAAAATAGAAATATACGTTAGATTTTGATACAAGGAAATTTAATTCTATTTATTATTTAGGAATAATTTCAATATAATTACCTAA
>NW_019723929.1:322099-339707 GCF_002891405.2 Cryptotermes secundus | reverse complement strand
GCATTAGCCTTCTGAAATACAGTAGTTTGTCCTTCACGAACTTTACAAACCGTTAGTTGGACAAACCCTTCTGCAATTCTCAGAATCACTTTTCCTGCAGACTGCTAATTTATCTTGTCTTCTGGTCTGTTGGAAAATTGTCTGTACAAAAAATATTTCTACTAAAATTTTAATATTTATTATAATATCAATTAGCTCTAAAAGTTGAGGGGCCGCACTTTGTGGTTATGGGGGCCGCATGCGGCCCGCGGGCCGCAAGTTTGACACGGCTGGTCTAGTCCATGAAAGCTGAAGGGACGAATAGCTGATAACATTAATACGGTAAATCCACGCACATTGGTGACGGTAAGATATTCCTAGGAACACAGTTTGCCTTGATATATCATTATATCTCGTCTTTACAATGTCAAAATCTGGTGGTATTATTCAAATGGTTTGTTCAAGTAGAAATATGTGCAGGGACAATTTCTGTCAGTTCCTCTTGTGTTACTGGTATCACTGACACCAAATAACCTCAGCAGCTCTAGTACTGGAAACAAACCTGCCTGCAGGACCTTATGGGCCAGGTCTTTTGTGGTGTCGAACATCTCCCGATTGAGGCTGAGCGCCTCTTCTATGCTGCTGACCCTTACCCCCGCGCGGAACCTCGTGAGGCGCTGTCGCAACTTCTCTAGGTCCGAGACCACGCCCTCTGTCTCCTTCGTGAACGCCTCCACATCCTGAAACAGTTCGTCACACTGAACAATAAAATGAACTAAAGTCTCTTTTGGTCTTAGTTAATTCGGTACCAGCTCCTGCCGCTTTACTCCCGGTACCCCTTATACAGAAGCTTGGGTTATCCCCAAAGCCGCTCTGGACATTGTGGAGAAGAGAAAATCTCTTGCTTCTGCCGAGAATCGAACTTCGACTCCTCGGTCGTCCAGCCCGTAGCTCAGTCGCCCGGGCAGTGGTCTGAGGAAGTCGCCCTCAAACAGAATCTGTCACTACTGATCAATTTCCAAGCGCAAGGACTCAGCACTCCAAGCACACAAGCTGCCGTGCGTGAAGTACCGCTGCAAGTGCGATTTACGTAGGTTCTGCCATGAGAAGCAATATTTTGTCATCAGAATCTCATCTGTAGAGATAACATGTCCAGAGAAATGGGAGGAGAGCTTTGATTTCTTTCATCGCCTCGATTGTAAAGCACGAAAATAATTTTACGAATAGAAATGACAGAATTAGTTAGAGTTGTGTACATATTGCGTAGTATATTACATATTAAACATTATGTGCTTATAAGTGTAATAGTTTTTTCTTCTATGAAGATAGGTTTTGGTTAACTATTCTTGTTTCAGCTCTATTCATGCTTGCAGTGCTGGTCTAGTGTTTTGCGCTTCGGTTTCAACACAACTTTATGCAATTTTCTGTATCGATGCATTTATTATGTAAATATATGAATAATACGGCAGTCATAGCATCAGATGTTAAGATAACTGAGTTTTCTTTCTTACGTCTTTGAGAGAACAGTCCAGTCAGAGTTAATGACTGTCAAAAAGAACAATGGGAACAAACTCAGATCAACAGTGGGCCACGTACAATGCGGTTCTGTAACCACTGGTTGTGGTCATACGAGCAGCTGCCTCCCAGTTCTTCTGGAAGTTGAGACAACTCGACGTATTTATGGAGTCTGCAAACTGGAATGTAGACGGGCTGGAATATAAACAGAACATCAACACTTTGTGTGAAGACAAGACTGACAAACCATAACTGGCTTTCTCTTCTCTTTTACACATGTTCCCGTGAGTAGATTACATAAATTTGAGATTTTTTTCTTCCAACAGAGATTTGCTGAAGTAAAACCATGCAGGAGAAAATAAATCAAGCCTTACTTCATAATATATGCAGCAGGGTTAGGTATTCAGGTCATTATGAGGGAATATATTATTATTGTCTCTTTATTCTCTCTCTCTCTCTCTCAATGTGAAGGCGCTGACGTTTATTGTGAGATTGTTTCATTGGTCTTCGTCTTACGGGTTTCTCAAGAATTTATTCGAAGCAGTTTTATTTTAACTTTTGTTATAGTTACTAATGGTATTCTGTTATACAGAACTGAATAAGGGCCAGGCCCTGAATGGGCTGGAAGAGCCATTGTAAAAAAAGAATGTTATACAGCGTGGCCCAAAATTCAGTTAACTTGAAGTATTCCCTCGCATTTGCGGGAATGTTCAGATTTAAACTTGATAATAAATTTGTAGAAAGGTATCACAGCGCTGTGAGTTGTGCATTGAACACTGAGGATCTCATTTTGAATAATTTTGGTAAATTCAGTAAGTAATAAATTTCTGATTTCTTTTAGTGTGCATTTTAATAACTAGTTAACTAACTTCTGGACCTCTCTGTACATATCTTCGTCCTAGAAAAGATTTCGTTGAAGAGCATAATCAGTTTGGACGTCTGAGTCTCACGCAGCCGAGTTCTAGGAATGTCCCCTCATCCTTATCCAAGAACATCAACGTCAATTGTCACCTACTGCCAGCGCCATACCTCAGGCGGTTAGTTGCTGGCTTCCCGCCGCGGCGGCCCTGTTTCGAGTCTGGGTCAAGTCATGTGGGATTTGTGGTACGCAAAGTGACACTGGGTCAGGTTTCCTCCAGGTACTTCGATTTCCCCCACCAATGTTCATTCCACCAATTGCTCCACAATCACCCTCACCTATCATCTTGGGCTGGTACAATAGGCCAGAAGTGGCTGCAGTACCCAGTGGACTCAGTCTCACCCCACTAAGAATAATAAAAAAATAACTACTGCCAAAGGCTTAATTTATGACTAGCTTACTTACTTACTGTGGAGCTCAGGCCTTCTGGATGAGCTGCCAATTCTGCAGCTACTCAAGAACTTCCCAGCACTTTATGGAACCCAAAGATTCATTACCGTGTTCACAAGAGCCCACCACCAGTCCCTGTCCTGAGCCAGATCAAACCAATCAACACCATCCCATCCTATCTCTCTAAGATCCATTTTAATATTGTCCACCCACCTACGCCTTGATCTTCCCAGTGGTCTCTTTCCTTCTGGCTTTCCCACCAATATCCTGTACGCATTCCTCGTCTCCCCCATTCGTGCTACAATTTATGACTATCTAGTTACTTAAAGATGGACAGTGTTGCAATGGAACTTTGATAGAGAAGAATACCTTTGCCTACTATAACTACAGCAGCTAAATAATTACAGTCAGTCCACTGACAAACGTGCTGTTTGTAAAGTTACATTCTCTTTTGTGACTAACAGGATTCTCTCATAGATTGAAGTCACAGTCAACTATACATGAGACTCTTGGACTCTCTTCTGAGGCATCTTTAGAGACGATACAGGTAGAAGTTTCATCGGTTCCCGAATGTGAAAAGTACATTTTTTTAATACCTTGCAACAATATTGACTATAAGTAAGGGTTATTGACTCTCATGCAACTCAGTACTGCAGTGAAACGAAAGTATTGTCATTTCTAATAACGTTTGCTACTTTACATCAACGGCGAATGGATTTTTCGGTGTTAAGTTGTCGCTGCTAAAATACTGTGACGTGATGGAATGATTATAGACTGGGTTTGGATTGGCAATTGGATCTATTGAATACTCAGAGATCGCAATTACTAGTGACTATAGCGCTATCACCTTGTATCACGAGACCAGGAGGCATTTGTGGCGAACACAGCTATGTTGGAGATCTGACCAGGGATTTCCTATTCCGGCTCTGATTCATTCATTTCAACAGCCAATTCGACTTTAAATGAGCGTAAGAAATGGCTCAGCTGCAGTAAAACTACAAATAAATAATTGTGATAACATAAGAGGGAGATTTGCTGCTAATGAATGTGTTTAGGTTATGTCGCTCTCGCACTGTAGTGATTTTCATGAATTACGCAAGATGGCAGCTGAGTGCTCTTTTATTTGAAGGATAAACATTTAACACAATGAACTGGGAGAGAATGGAATGATAATAAGAAACGAAAGGGACGTGAAGTCAGAAGATATGAAACGAATAATTCCTCACTGAATTTGAACAGGATTTTCCGCTATCTTCTAGCATATAACGCCGTGCAGCCCGTAGAAAGTCAATCGACTTTTCGAAGAAACTTGTTCCGTTTTCGGGGTCGAATAATAAAATCATATATGCTTGCCACCTGCTTTCACTCTGGTGTCTTGCTTGACTTATTCTTCGACCATGACGATAGAGGCGACATGTTCTTCCAGAACATCGGTAGACTTTTCACAGACTTTCCACGGTATTATATCCCAGGAGGCATAAATCTACGAGTAACAGTGGCCGCACGATCCAAGGCAGTGTTTCTTAACTACCGGGCCCTCGTCTTAAAGATAAAAGAATTTACCGGGCCGAGGTCTGACAAAGGCTGAGAACCACTGGTCTAGGGCATGAACTGTCTTCGCTTGCTCGAACGCTGGGATCGTGGGTTCGGACCTCATTCAAAGCATGGTTGTTAGTATGTATATGTGTTTATTCTGTGTTTGTGTTGTCCTGTGTAGGTAGCGGCCTTGCGACGAGCTGCTCACCCGTCAAAGGAGTCCTACCGTCTGTGTAAGAAAGATTACGAAACTGAAGAGACCAGGCGCAACAATGGGCTGCAGAGCCCCCGATGAATGAATAACAGGCAGAAATCTTCACAACCACCGCTGTGAGAACATCTAACCCTACAGGATCTTCCTCGTGTATTGTTATGACGATTAAAAATCAATATTCGACCAGATGTTACTTGCTGATCTATTCTATTGCATAAACGGAGTACAAATTACGAAGGCCCTCGTTATTAAGTTCAACCAGACCAAGCATTCTGCCATTACATCCATATGTCAGCACCGTTACCCGGTACGTGCTGTCGCCCCTTACCTCTCCTTCCTTCTGCGTGCGTGTGCAGTTGTCCACGCGCTGCTTGTCCCAGAACGCCTCCGGCCGGAGCACGATAAGGGCGGCAGCGTCTGCGCCCATTGTGACGCCCACCTGTCGCATACAGGCACGCGCCGTGCGCCAGGAGCTGCGCGTCGCGTCCAGCACCACGGCAAGCCCATTGCGTCGTGTTTCAGGACTGGAAACAGACAGACTGAAAGTAATGCCACATTCCTCGACTACAGAAAGCCAAGGCACAACAAGAATGGCTGCCGTCAGAAAGGCTTCTGTTACTGAGAGGCGATGTAACATGCGGGGTACATATTACATACGAACACTGTATATGACATTGAAAGTGAGCAGGTTCATTGGACACGGCTTATACACGAGGTATCCGCATAGAAGCATTCCGCATTTGTCTTTGTATATGGCACTGTTTTCTGCCGACAAAGATGTCCTCTAAAGCTAAGGCTGAAAGGTTTATGACGTAAATACAGCGAATTCCTGAAGTGGAAAGAGTCAGAAAACGTTTTTCAGTGCGCCGTTAGATGCGGCAGCATAAACGTAGCACAACTTGGAGCTCTATACAACGGCGAAGTGTTTAACTGACACTACATAGGATGCCGTGTGATACGAGTAGCCTGCAAACAGCCGGTTGAATAAACACACCGTCACCGGTTTCGATAGTGTTGTGCTGATAACGGACAGGTGTGAAGTGTGAACAGTGCATATTCTGGGACGCTTTCGGCAGTCAGACTTCATGGCATCGAACGGTGGAAGGAAGGATCATGCACTGGAAATGGTCGGGGAAAAGCGGTCGTGGCCTAATTGAGACAGTATCCAGGAACTTGGAGGAACTGAGGAAAACCAGAAAGTACCTCAGTCCAGAGAGAGTCGAGGGTACTTCCGGAATACAACTGTGGAACACTAGGGCCACGCCAGCGCGTTCGATGTGTGTTGTGTAAGAGAACGTTGCAAATACCTGTATATATGTTCACGTAAGCCTAATAAACTTTTTAAATTATTTGGAATTGTGTTTCAAACATTAAACTCTTACAGCGCATTGCTTTGGCGGGAGAGTGTAACTTTTTAGCAGCGCGAGATATTTTCCTCGCAGTCAACACTATGAGGGCCCAGGAAATATTTGTCAAATTGCTTTATCGCGATTACTTTGTGTTCTTTATTGTGTTGTTAAACGCAGAGAAAACTGAGTACATGTTACTGTCTCGTCACCAAAATGCAGGGCAAAATCATGACATAAAGATAGGAAACAGATGTTTTGAAAACGTGGCACAGTTCAGATGTTTGGGAACGACGGTAACAAATCAAACCCTGATTCAGGAGGAAACTATGAGGCGATTGAACTCGGGTAACGCTTGCTACCGTTCAATCCATAACCTTTTGTCTTCTCGTCTGCTGTCCAAAAACATAAAAATTAGAATATATAAAACTATAATTTTGCCTGTGGTTCTGTATGGGTGTGAAACTTGGTCTCTGACGTAAAGGGAGAAACACAGACTGAGGGTGTTTGAGAACAGGGTGTTGAGGAGAATATTTAGACCGAAGAGGGATGAAGTGACAGGAGGCTGGAGAAAACTGCATAATGAGGAGCTTCATAAATTGTACTCTTCTCCAGGTATAATTAGAATGATAAAGTCAAGGAGGATGAGGTGGGCAGGTCATGTAGCACGAATGGGGGAGACGAGGAATGCGTATAGGATATTGGTGGGAAAGCCAGAAGGAAAGAGACCACAGGGAAGACCAAGGCGTAGGTGGGTGGACAATATTAGAATGAATCTTAGATAGGATGGGATGGTATGAATTGGATAGATCTGGCTCAGGTTAGGGACCAGTGGAGGGCTCTTGTGAACACGTTAATGAAACTTCAGGTTCCATAAAATGCTGGGAAATTCTTGAGTAGCTGTAGAACTGGCGGCTCCTCCAGAAGGGTTCAGCTCCATGAGTAAGTAAGTGTTATTACGAACGCACTGCTAATTTCGAGGTCAGGGTGGGAGAGAGGGAAAACAAAGTGAACCTTCAGTTTGCATTTTTAAGATGTGCCCGACGATTGTCTTGAATGACATATTTTTCAGAAAAATTCCGTAGCCTGTAGTCCGCAAGCGAACTGTACCGACCGAGCGACCGCCGCTTGTCGGCGAAGTTAGTGCCAACTTTAGCGGATAGAGGATGTCCAGTTGTCAGCGGAACGAATTCCCAAGGTCGTTAATCTCGGTTTTCTAGACCGGAGCCGCTACATCCTTGAAATAGCTCCTCACTTATCCTCACGAGGCTGAGAGGACCCCGTTATATATTTATCATACGTTACGAAATTTCATAGTAGGGGGATAGTATTAAACTGAATCTTAGGTGAACAGGTTTGGGTGGTATAGACCGAATCCAACTGGCTGAAGAAAGAGACCAGTGGCGGGCTCTTGTGAACACGATAATGAACCTCCGGGTTCCAAACAATGTTGGGAACTTCTTGAGTAGCTGAGCTACTGGTGGCTTCTCAAGATGGGCTCAGCTCCATGGAGTTAGTTATGTAGTTAACATTTCTCGTGAAAATGGATCAGGTAGTGTAAACTCCGTGGCTTTTAGTCCGCAAGCAAACTATACCGACCAAGCGACCGTCCGCTTGTCGGCGAAGTTAGTGCCAGCTTTAGCGGATAGAGGGTGTCGCGTTGTTAGCGCAACGAATCTCCACGGCCGTTAATCTCGGTTTTCTAGACCGGAGTCGCTACTTTTCAATTCAAGTAGCTCCTCAGTTGTTCTCACGGGGCTGAGTGGACCCCGTTCCAGACCCACTACTTCTCAGAAAATGTGGTGGCGCCAGGAATGGAACCCGGACCTCTGGATCGGTAGCCAGGAACTGTGACCAAACTGAAGTACAAAACTAGGAACGGAGGAGAACAGGGAGACACATGCAGCTTAGCAACACTGTTCCTGAGAAGGGCGTCTCCCCATTATAAAATGACATCCGAGACTTTCAAGCTATGTGACAGAGTGAACATTTACTTCACTACGATACAAATACGCGAAAGAGAACTTACCTGAATATGAAGAGGAAGTATCTGAGGACAGTGTCCAAGTGGTCCTTGTTCCAAGGCTGCGTCTCAGAAGGTACTGACACCAGCAGCAAAGGGCGCCCTTCAAGGTCGCGGCCTCCAGGAAGGATAGCTGTCTGTGCCTGGAGCGCTCCCAGGATGTCCGCTGCCTCCATACTCCCCTGAAGGACACGTGCTCTTTGTTTCAGTGGTTCCAGCTCCGAGGTTAGCAACAAAGAAATCTTCTGAGGGAAGTTTGGGAGAACATTCTTAGTGCAATCGCAATACAAATTTTGAACACGCGCCTGTTAGCTTCTTTACGTCACTCTGTCCCTCCGTCTGTCCGCAAGTAACAATTCGAGAATCGAAAAATTGATTTTCACACTGTGGGCCGGGTTACTGCATTTTTTAAAATATATATCAGTTTTGGTTAAAATCGGAAACAACAGTGCACTGCTTACACGAAGTTCTACTCGAGTTTCTGAGAGCCTCTCTTATGTAATTCAATAATTAATATTCAACAGATGTACGGAAATATGGAACACGTATCGGGTTTCGAAGTACTTAAACAAAAACAAACGAACGCACTAGAATCATTACGCTACTCCTTCATGTCTGAAATTGGCTTCTTTACTTTCGGTACTGCAAACTGAAATGGGTTTATTTTACCAGCTACTTATTACAGTGATACGGACTTATCTGTCTGCTTGTCTCTCTCTCTTTCTCTCTATGTGTCTATCTGTTTATCTGTCCATCTATCCATGTGGAGAATTGAACCCCGGTAGCCCAGCTCATAGCGCAGTCGCTGCACCGACTGAGCTATCCCACCGCTCATTTCGTATACAAAGCTTCCTATTCTAAAAACTTCTCCAGGACTGAGTGTATCCATAAATTTTGAAGCAAATCCTTGTAAAGGAATACTCATCAGACAAGGTTAATGAAATTGAACTACCGTAGCTATGGTTCGTTTCCAGCAAGCAACAGTCATATCAAGACAATACATGAAGATTTCAGTAGTTGCTAAAGGTTTTATCTTTGTTTCTTTCTCACTCTGCAAACAGTTCCGCTGACTCAGTTCTTACCGTCTGGCTTACCCATTGACTTTAAACTGTACCACTGAACTGAAAGTAAGTCGGGGAAGTGTAACCACGCGCATAACCAAAACCGATTGATTGGTTCCGACGTTCTGTCAACTACAGACCTAGAAAAGTATGACGGAAGCAGCCACAATCTAATCACGTTTACGCCTCTGCAAAGACCCTACAACTGGACAAAGTACTATGTAGGCGAGAAACGTACAGTCAATGACTTGTATGAAAGGAACTTAAATAAATGGAGAAGCAGCCAGTAGAGCAAGGAATTAGGATAAAATTACTGGGCGAAGGGGGAGGGGTGCAAAGAGGACTGTGGGGCCGTTACAGACATACAATTGGCTAATCGGTGAAGACAAGAAGAAAACATCGAAACTCATCTCCTGGAATTAAGGACAGCCACGACCAATCTGTAAGAATAGGCCAAGAATTGATCCGGGGGCCACTCGAACATAAATGAAGCAATTATATTGATCCGTCCAGCTTGGTACGACGCTGTCAGCTGTAGTTGTGGTTCAGTATTGAATGAAATTAGGTGATTTCTTTGTGCACAGAACAGCCTGCGAAGTGAAGTGGTCATAGCTGATTTAAGGCTATTATCCCGAAATTGAAAGATCCTTTACTGGATGAAATACAGATGCTTGTGAGAAACCGGAGATCGAAAATATAGCTTAAGAGACTCCACGCAGGGCTATGGCAAGGGATCGGAAGGCCATGTAGATGGGATCAGTGAAGATTTGTAGAGAACATAGAAGATCCCCAACTGTAGTGTCTGTGGAAAGCTAAGAAAATTCCAATACAAATCACGCGTTTTAGCCGTGGCCCAACCAAAATGACACGACGCTGTATCAACTTCTAACTACTGGCACCGGAAACAGGTATTTAATTTCGTTATAATGACCTCATACGTAATACATATCTTCAGAATACATTTAGGTTGGAACCGCGCTCAGACATGGGCACAGCATGACTGTTCTTTGTGTATGAAACGTGTTTTCAACAAAAAGCAGGAATTTGCATCGTCCATGTCCAGAAGTCAGCATCTGCCACTGATTGTTACTGCATGCCCTACATAATATAACAGGTACTACGTGACAAAGCGTGTATCTATATACAGGGTGTCCCAGGAGGAATGGACCAAACTTCGGGAGGGTGTTCCTTATGTTAAAGTATGCCGATATAACCCAAAACACCTATGTCCAAAGTTGAACGGTTACGGAGATAATGGCCCGAGAAAAGTGTGGTCTTCTAGCGGGTCTACGGACTATACCTGTCAGCTGAGAGGCCTTATCTATGTTTGTCCTTGAGTGCCGTGATTCACCCTAGCCGTACTTATGTAGTTGGCTTTATCAGAACGCGCAGTCAGCCAAGTTAGGTCAGCGCTTGCCATTCATGTGTCATGTATAGTGCTTGGAAACCCTAAGGACAATTATGACATGGCGAGCGAGTATTTTGTACTTCAATTTTATGGCTTCATGTCACTCACAAGTTAGTTTTATGTTACGTACATTATTAACATTACAGAATCCACATATTCCTGCCAGTTTTAATATGTATTTTGTAATCAACAAGTGTGCAACGCCGGTCAAAGTTTCACACTTCTCTGGCCATTATCTCCGTAACCGTTCAACTTTGGACATAGGTGTTTTGGGTTATATCGGCATACTTTAACATAAGGAACACCCTCCCGAAGTTTTGTCCATTCCTCCTGGGACACCCTGTATATGGCTCTATAGCCCTTGTGGAACTCGGTCGCTTTTTCAGTTTCTTAATCCTACACACAGCCGGTAGGACTCACTGGACGGGGGATCAGCCCGTCGCAAAGCCGCTGCCTACACACAGAACACAAATACAGAATAAACGCACATAGACGTCCATGCCTTGAGTAGGATTCGAACCAACGACCTCAGGGTTCGAGAAGGCGAAGACAGATCATGCCTTAGACCGCGCGGCCACTGGGATCGGCGACAAAGCGTGTGTGGCGTCCATACAATAGAAATGACCTTTCATGGCCGTTGCGTGAGTGTGTATACTCTCGTGCTGAAGTACGGTGCAACAAACGTGGCGGCTCCTCAGAGAGACTCACCCCGTCCTCTCGTCAAAGAGGAGATCATATTTCGAAACACATGGCCTTAGAACGAACACAAATTTGGTGGCGAGGGTCAACAGCGATTTGTTGCTATGCAGTGCGAATGTCTTGGACGAAAGAAGGATAACTGCAACCAATCCTTGCGCAGATCTGTCCTCGTTACGTCAAAATGACTAGCCAAACCTTGAACCGAGGCTATTGGTGAAAGGCCTATGTTTCGATCACAAGACCGATAGACTGGCCTTAATACACGCGAATTCTTTTCTAGCGACAGGGTATTGTGACACGAAGCCAACGAAATATCACAGTTCAGTACGCACTGCTGTACTGTCAGGACTTCTGCAGTCAGCCAGAAGTGCATCGAAAGCAGTCTGCGTTGTCAAAAAGATGCAAGTAAGCTGTTATCAGTAGTTTTACTCAGAGTATTAGGAAAACATGACGTTCCAATCGGATTCAAACATAATCATCAACAACTATTTACTTTCCACCAGAGTGGGTTGCCTTTTGACAAGGCATCTTTGGTCTGTTCTTCCCTATTTTACACGCACGCACGCACACACACACTGCTGTCATTTGCTGTCTCTGTCTTGTCCTTTATCTCCCCAGTCGTCTATTTTTATCTCACTGTTTAATACCTTTGCAGGAAGGTTACCTTCTCCCGTGCACAGTACATGCTGACACCACTGTATCCCTAATTTCACCAGTCTTCCTTAATGTTTTTACTCTCGTACCAAGCTTACCTGAGGTCTGTGTATCAAAGTTCCGTACACGCCACACACATTGATTCATTAATCTCACTGTCCACAAAATTTATATTCAGATGCCAAAATTGGCGAGTAACATATTTTAGGATGCACAATATGAACACGATAATGATCCTCAAGTTTCAGAAAATGTGGGAAACTCCTTGATTAGCTTGTCTCTGTGTTCTCGTAGCATATCGCTTTATACGATTCGTTGCTGCGAGATTGTATTATTTTCTATAAATTATGCATCTGTACACGTATGAAATAAAGTGAAATTCGTCCGCCAGATTTTAGTGTACATTCGAAACACCTGCTTAATCGAAATTTAACAATTCTTTGGAAGATCAAATATTCTAAGAGGTAGGCAGTCATACGGAAATGACCTGCGCATTCCTGAGTTCATATTTGCGCACAGAAGACAAAAATCATAGTAAAGAAATCACAGACAGACAGAGACGGACTTACTTCTGCGTCACTGTCGGAATATCTTGAAAATACTAGGCCATGTACACTTCTCGACGTATTTGCGGTTTGCTTAGTCATTAAACTTAACGTAACCCACTGCAATGCACGGAGCCCCTCCCGCTGTCACTGGATGTAACTGCACAACTGGGCTCAGGCCAGGTGTGTTGCCTATTGCTAGGGAAGTGGCACTTCTGAATCGTTTTCTGGAGATGTCCAGTTCAAATTTCGGCAGGGACATAGAATATCATGACTTAAGTTTTTTTTGTAACTTTTCTCAGTCGTTTCAATGCATATGCACCTGACCTTGAAGTTGGTGACGATCGTTCAATCCATACAGGTTCCATTTCATGACTCACCGTAACATTCGCTCCTGTATGCTCTGAGATACTGAGAGCGCCGTTAAATAATCGTAAGTAAACATATGCTATCAGTTACTTCGGATTTTATTTAAGGTCAGTGGCCCTCAAAAGCAACCTCAATTTAACTAACGGAACCGACCACCTTACTGCATTCGCTTTACGCACGGCAGATGCACTGCGCCCATACTACAATGCAGAATACGAAACGTGTCACCTGTGAATCCGAATGCCCTGGCGCTGGAAGCAGCCGTCCTCATGGCACCGCACTGCTAACACACTGCGACCGGCTGCCCAACGCGGTCAACTGATCACTGATGAAGCGCGTTTAGCAACGGCGTGCCATGTCCTCTCATTGGTCGACATCTGCTGCCCCAGCCTCCAGCAGCAGGTTCGCCCCCCCCCACGGCCCCGGCCGACGGCATTCCGAAACACTGAACGGGATTTTCTCAATTGCCATACAGGGGTCAACTTAAACGCTTTGGGGCTCTGTACCCAGCTGAGCTGAGAGACGGGGTCAACTTGAGAGCTCAGGTGAGGGGCCCTGCACCCAGCTGAGATGGGGTCAATTTCACAGCTCAGGTGAGGAGCCCTGCACCCAACTGAGATGGGAGTCGAGGTCAACTTGACAGCTCAGGTGACGGGCCCTGCACCCAGCTGAGCTGAGAGACGGGGTCAACTTGAGAGCTCAGGTGAGGGGCCCTGCACCCAGCTGAGATGGAAGTCAAGTGAGCTCAAGTGAGTGGCCCTTCACCCAGCTAAGCTGGTAGTCGGGGTCAACTTGAGAGTCAGGTGACAGGCCCTGCACCCAGCTAAGCTGTAAGTCGGGTCAACTTGACAGCTTAGGTGAGGGGCCCTGCACCCAGCTGAGATGGGAGTCAATTTCACAGCTCAAGTGAGTGGCCCTGCATCCAGCTAAGCTGTAAGTCGGGTCAACTTGACAGCTTAGGTGAGGGGCCCTGCACCCAGCTGAGATGGGAGTCAATTTCACAGCTCAAGTGAGTGGCCCTGCATCCAGCTAAGCTGTAAGTCGGGTCAACTTGACAGCTTAGGTGAGGGGCCCTGCACCCAGCTGAGATGGGAGTCAATTTCACAGCTCAAGTGAGTGGCCCTGCATCCAGCTAAGCTGTAAGTCGGGGTCAACTTGACAGCTCAGGTGAGGGGCCCTGCACCCAGCTGAGCTGAGAGACGGGGTCAACTTAAGAGCTCAGGTGAGGGGCCCTGCACCCAGCTGAGATGGGAGTCAATTTCACAGCTCAAGTGAGTGGCCCTTCACCCAGCTAAGCTGGTAGTCGGGGTCAACTTGAGAGTCAGGTGACAGGCCCTGCACCCAGCTAAGCTGTAAGTCGGGTCAACTTGACAGCTTAGGTGAGGGGCCCTGCACCCAGCTGAGATGGGAGTCAATTTCACAGCTCAAGTGAGTGGCCCTTCACCCAGCTAAGCTGGTAGTCGGGGTCAACTTGAGAGTCAGGTGACAGGCCCTGCACCCAGCTAAGCTGTAAGTCGGGTCAACTTGACAGCTTAGGTGAGGGGCCCTGCACCCAGCTGAGATGGGAGTCAATTTCACAGCTCAAGTGAGTGGCCCTTCACCCAGCTAAGCTGGTAGTCGGGGTCAACTTGAGAGTCAGGTGACAGGCCCTGCACCCAGCTAAGCTGTAAGTCGGGTCAACTTGACAGCTTAGGTGAGGGGCCCTGCACCCAGCTGAGATGGGAGTCAATTTCACAGCTCAAGTGAGTGGCCCTTCACCCAGCTAAGCTGGTAGTCGGGGTCAACTTGAGAGTCAGGTGACAGGCCCTGCACCCAGCTAAGCTGTAAGTCGGGTCAACTTGACAGCTTAGGTGAGGGGCCCTGCACCCAGCTGAGATGGGAGTCAATTTCACAGCTCAAGTGAGTGGCCCTTCACCCAGCTAAGCTGGTAGTCGGGGTCAACTTGAGAGTCAGGTGACAGGCCCTGCACCCAGCTAAGCTGTAAGTCGGGTCAACTTGACAGCTTAGGTGAGGGGCCCTGCACCCAGCTGAGATGGGAGTCAATTTCACAGCTCAAGTGAGTGGCCCTTCACCCAGCTAAGCTGGTAGTCGGGGTCAACTTGAGAGTCAGGTGACAGGCCCTGCACCCAGCTAAGCTGTAAGTCGGGTCAACTTGACAGCTTAGGTGAGGGGCCCTGCACCCAGCTGAGATGGGAGTCAATTTCACAGCTCAAGTGAGTGGCCCTTCACCCAGCTAAGCTGGTAGTCGGGGTCAACTTGAGAGTCAGGTGACAGGCCCTGCACCCAGCTAAGCTGTAAGTCGGGTCAACTTGACAGCTTAGGTGAGGGGCCCTGCACCCAGCTGAGATGGGAGTCAATTTCACAGCTCAAGTGAGTGGCCCTTCACCCAGCTAAGCTGGTAGTCGGGGTCAACTTGAGAGTCAGGTGACAGGCCCTGCACCCAGCTAAGCTGTAAGTCGGGTCAACTTGACAGCTTAGGTGAGGGGCCCTGCACCCAGCTGAGATGGGAGTCAATTTCACAGCTCAAGTGAGTGGCCCTTCACCCAGCTAAGCTGGTAGTCGGGGTCAACTTGAGAGTCAGGTGACAGGCCCTGCACCCAGCTAAGCTGTAAGTCGGGTCAACTTGACAGCTTAGGTGAGGGGCCCTGCACCCAGCTGAGATGGGAGTCAATTTCACAGCTCAAGTGAGTGGCCCTTCACCCAGCTAAGCTGGTAGTCGGGGTCAACTTGAGAGTCAGGTGACAGGCCCTGCACCCAGCTAAGCTGTAAGTCGGGTCAACTTGACAGCTTAGGTGAGGGGCCCTGCACCCAGCTGAAATGGGGTTAATTTCAGAGCTCAAGTGAGTGGCCCTGCACCCAGCTAAGCTGTAAGTCGGGTCAACTTGACAGTTTAGATGAGGGGCCCTGAACCCAGCTGAGATTGGGTCAATTTCACAGGTCAAGTGAGTGGCCCTGCACCCAACTGAGATGGGGTCAATTTCACAGCTCAGGTGGGGGACCCTGGACCCAGCTGAGCTGGGAGACGAGTTACGTTCTCCCAGAATAAATTCTCATACACATAAGCAGGTTCGCGTGGTGCCACAGCTCTAGACTCACTACATTCGGGACGTACTCGATTCGTATCTGAACAGGAGTACCGTCTGTCTCTACTGGGTTTGTATTTCGCTTCTTTCTTTATTTTCTGTAGGCCAGTATAAGATACATACTTCTAAATATGCCAAGATACATTCTTGCAACATCTCATATACGCAACATTCATCCCATCTCTACATCTGAAGCTTAGTCGTTAAATACTTTAACACAAAATCTTATATATATATATATATAATGGTTGTGTTATTCAGATACACATTGCACCCAGCCACACTACACATCAGCGTTAAGTTCCTCCTCTAGTCTAGGGCATGCGGGGTGCACTGTGTACTTTGACCTAATAGCCAGAGCCAGCTCCTACCTCGAGGCTGTTCACGGTGACTACACGAAGTCACGGTGCCCCAAAATGCCTGGCACCAGCCACTGGCACAGGAATTGCATATAGGCCCAGTGGGCTGTCTGATGACGCTAGTATTTGATATGGCAGGAAATATTTTAGTGTTTACTTGTATTCTTTAATTTTTCTTTTTACATAATTAAGTCAACATCGTACAATGCTTCGGAGACTGGATTCTATCTCCGTCTTCAGGCGGAACCTACTCAGTTGGGCCCAAAGGACTTACACTGCGAGCTCCACACCACAGTCATCGCTCTTCTAAGATAACTTTACGATATATATGAGACAAACTCCGTCTTAAGTGCAACAATTTAATTGTAGTTCTATCTTCTTCCCTTCCTCCACACTACATGTTTCGGCCCTAAATGGCCATCATCAGGTGTGTATTCTTACGTAGCCGCTACACTGCCCGTAGTTTAAAATTTAAAATCACCAGTCTTTCCAATTGTATGTATGTATAAAATCTTATGATTACTGATCTTGTTAATACAAACATCTTGATGGAAGTCAAGTATACTTATTATATTAGATAGGTTTATTTTATCTTCCTCATCAGTAAATTGAGACGTATAGGAACAATCACACTACGTCTACAAAGTGTCAGTATGATGCGGCTGCTTCAAACCCGAAGTGGTGGTTTGATGAGAAATGTAGGTTTATTTGGCGTAATAGGCATGTCAGAAGGAACGTGGTTCCGATGTTTACATGTAGGCCATGGAACCCTGTGGCTACGAAGAAGGTGGAGCCTTAGCTTGAGTCTGTAATTGTGAAGGAGGCTTCTACATACTCGTATGCTTGGAGGATTGTGAAATAAATTCCTAGGATTACTGTGAAGAATAATTGTTGCACTTAAGACGGAGTTTGTCTCATATATATTGTGTGAGTGTAACAGGATGCTTAAATATAATATTATAACTTTACGAGCCACCGAGGCCCTGCTAAGAGAGAGGAAAATTAAAAGGCCCAACTGAGCAAGTTCCGCCTGAAGACGGAGACAGCATCCAGTCTCCGAAACGTTTGAAATGAAGGCAGGACGATGGATAGTGTACAGAAGCACAGTAACCGTATGAATACACCGTGGTTACATTTTGGTTAGGGCAGTTCATAGGTAATGAATTGGAAGAGATTTGCGGGCAACGATCATGGCGTAATCGAGACACTTTCTTGAAATTTGTCCAGAGGGCCTGAGGAAAACCACGAGATATTTCAGTCAGTATAGCTGATATGCCCCGTCCGAGACTCGAAATGAGCACCTCCCGACCACCGCACCAACCCGCAAAATCCCATTCAATGATACAAGCAGTTAGGTCAAGTTGTGAAGTGTCTGAATTTGACTCCGATGATGCATAGTTTTGTATTTCCACCCCACACTAGCCACACTACGCGAATGCTACAACGAGTCAGAGTCAGAGTCAGAGTCAGGGTCAGAGTCAGTCACGTTGCAACTGACGGTCAGTCAG